>NC_142933.1:44108159-44125659 GCF_046866305.1 Octopus bimaculoides | reverse complement strand
AGATGGACAGATAGATTAGATAGATACACACACACACCATGCACATGCACACACCACGCAAACACATACATGTATATATATATATATATATATATATATATATATATATATATATATATATATATATATATATATATATATATATATATATATATATACATACACACACATATATATATGACATATATATGTACAGTGTGTGTGCGCGCACGAGCGTGTGTGTATGTGTGTGTGTATTAATAGGTATTTGCATGTCTGTATTAATGTATATAATTATGTATATACGTGTACGAAAGAAGCTACATAGAAACATCTTGATTAAAAGCAGGCGTGATAAATCAAGCACCCGGTGTATCACTTTATCAAGCAGTATAACATTTTACTACTTTGATGTTTCTTTCGTAAATAAATGTTTATATAAATATATCGATTACCTACATATCGTTGTGTATATTCGCAACCGCCATGTTGCGTGGAAACGAATCGCTACAATGTGTATCCATAAAGGAATAAAAGGTCAATGAAGTTACGTTATTGCTATAATATTATGAAGCGTATAAAGATCACTGAGGGTTCCCATCTTTTAAAAACACATAAAGGTCACTGAGGGATTATGAGGATACAAAATATATAACCAACTTGTAAGCGTTGTGTAGTACAGTACAAAAGTTAAACTCACAGCGTGCCGATATACCTCACCGATTTAATTCCAAACTGCATCTGTTTTGCTTCATCTCTATAGGTAACTATATTCAGAAAGGCATGAAAGCCGTATAATCTTGTTGTTTACTGTTATAAACCTGTGGCTTTATGTCTCAATCCGAAACTCTATACTCTGCTAGGTTTACACGTTCAATTTACACGTCTACGTGTTACTTAACACGTTAAAAATACTTGTTAATTTACACGTAATATAGTCGTTACTTAGCACGTTCAATTTATACGTGAATTTACAAGTTAGTTTATACGTTAACTTACACGTTCAATTTCTAGTGATTTGAGTTACGAACGCGTTTTCAATCCGGTTTCAGATAGATCACTTTACTTCATTGAAGTTGGAAAACGTATGAACGGCATACAATTTCATTTTGCTTATGCATGCAGTTAAAGCTAACATGACCATTAATTTAACATTACAATATGCTTATTAAGTATATTTATCACAATATAAAGTACATTTATCATTCAGAACAGATCCCCAGTTCTTTCTACGATCACATTTCAAGTCATTGATATGTACACGTTTGCTTGGACGTTAGATACCTCGGTTTCACCAACTCTCACTAGTCTAGGAGTGCCTTAAGTGGTCTTGGGCATTGCTTGTCTGACCAGCTCATAGAAAGAAAGTTCAAAATGTTATATGTTAATAAACACTGAATCTATTAATAGAATGCGAGGACATGTTGCATGTTTAAAAACAAAAACACGTGAACAACCCTAATGTAAAAATAATACATTTCTAAATCTCTCAGAGAGATTTATGCAGTAGTGATACGATGAAGTAGTTGTATGCTGTCAACTTAATGTGACAGTCCCCTGAAGGGACTCTCCCCCTTGTAAACATAAGGACACAGGAAATGTGTCATGGCCGACAGGAAGCGGTGTAGCTTCCTAGGTCTAACCAACAGTAGTATTATTCCCTTCAAGGGACTGTCACATTAAGTTGACAGCATACAACTACTTAACCCTAATGTAACGCAACAAAAAGAAATTCTTCAACTTATTCAGGTGTGGAAGTGGTTAAACTAGGGGGATTATCAGCTTAGCAGTGGATAAGTACGCAAATCTTTCCCATCACTGACATGCATATTGTGTGACCGTCTAAAACCCTGAAAATCACAAACTCGAGCAAACTCACTGTTATGGATGGCTTCATTGCCGAAAGTAGGGAAAGCATTATGTAACTGAAAAGTAAGGCGGCGAGCTGGGAAAATCAGACAAAATGCTTAGCGGCAATTCGTCCGTCTTTACGTTCTGAGTTTAAATTTCGCCGATGTAGACTTTGTCTTTCAAACTTTCGGCGTCGATAAAATAATTACCAGTTGAACACTGAGGTCGATGTAATCAACTTATGTCTTCAGCACAAAATTCCAGTTCTTATGCCTACAATAGAAAGGATTATTTTATTCCAACATGAGGCGGTGAGCTGGCAGAATCTTTAGCACACCGAGCAAAATGAGTTCAAATTCCACCGAGGTCGACTTTGCCTTTCATCCTTTTGGGGTCGAAAAATAAGTACCAGCTGCGGACTGGCGTTGATGTAAACGACTGCACCCCCACCCAGATACACACAAAAATTTCAGGCCTTGTGCCTGGAATAGGAAGGATTATGTGACTTACGAGTGATTTCCGAATTTGCCGTCTTGCAGTACGGAGTCAAAATTATTTAATCGATGTAATTTGGAGAAACACTCCACTGAAGTCAATAGGGCGAATCGTCCATTGAAGTATGCAACTGGTTGGGGGAAAATTCAAAGAACGGAGAATGTTTATTGCATTTGCGTCAAGTGAATAAAAAAAATATTGACTGTAGAATTGAATCGATCTAAAGAAAAAATATACCTTAGAAAGAAAGAAAACAATATAGTAGCTCGATGAAAGAAGCAGTAAATAGATTTAAGGCTAGTTGTAAATCATAATTAACCCAGATAAAATGACAGTGTTTCCTCTTACTTTTTCTACCTCTTTGCTTGCATGTTTCCTCTTCTCTTTTCCTCTTTCCATCTGTCTCGGTTTCAGGCGCTAATGTTAGTGTAACAAAAATACGTGCATCAATGATCGTTAGTTGTTTACACAGATATTAAACTGGTCTATTCCTATAAAACGCACCTCTGAGAGTTGTTAACAACCTTTTTTTTTTTTTCTTTCCAGAACAGCGATTATTTATTTATTGTAATTTATTGCTTTCCAATTTGTTTTATATCAGAGCAGCAGTTGTAACCGGTGGAATCATCAAGGTGCCACACCAACAAGTCGGTGTGTCAAGGGGAAATACATAATTGGTACTTAATTCATACTTTTTGTACCATGAGGTTAAACTATATAAACAATGATTGATTGTTGTTGTTTAACCCAAAGTGAATGCCGATCGAGCAGACTTTGGGTCAAAGATTTCCAGCCGTGCCCGTCCCGTTTTTAGATGCACTGAAGACTAATTTAAATAGTACAGTCTGGGTTTAAGGAGATGCGCCTTCTATTTCTAGCTTCTATGTATAGGATTTATGAAGTATTTTGTTGGTGTGTAATACTACAGCTAAAAACACTTCCATGTACCTAGATAAATTATCGGAAGCATACACAGTTGTATTAAATTTCCATGGCAGACCCTTCAGTGCTTCTAATAACCTCTCACCTCTTGGTACTTTGATAATACACAGATTGAGCTAGAAAGATTTTCTAAAAGAAAGTCGAAAAATAAGCAGATTGTAATAGTAGCGCTAGACCAGAAAAAGCCGTAGGAGAGTCCCTAAACCGATTTGATACTAATGCGACAGTTTTCTGACAAATGCTAGCTTTAGTATCACAATATTCAGATTGTCTTAAGCACCAAATGCCGGTGCATTTGGATAGAAGATTTAAGTAGGAATCAATATATTTCTTTATCTTGTTTTAAATCCAGTTAAAGAATAAATAATCTTTAAGTTCAATATCAGTAGAGTTTTGAAAAGCTTCAACATATTGCTGGACCCAACATCTTCTGTTGCACAGACTAAATGTATCAAAATAAAAGCAGGTAGGTGCAGGTATTGATATGTGGTTAAGGTATTTGCTTCACAACCACGTAATTCTGGTTTCAGGTCCACTGTACGGTATATAACATAAGTGAATTCTATACCACCTGGCAGGTTTTTGCCTTATGAACGAAATCGGTAGACAGAAGCTGTGCAGAAGCACATCATGTCTTTCTATATTTCCTTCTCCCTCCCTCCCTCTTCCCCCCTCTCTCTCACTCTCCCTCCCCCACTCTCTCTCTCTCTCTCGCTCTCTCTCTCCTCATCTCTCTCTAAGTATATGTATATATATAATTTACTATATTATATAAATATAATATGTATATATACATAATATATATTTATATAATCTACTATAATTTACTATATATATATATATATATATATATATATATATATATATATGTCCCTGTCTCTGATGACAGAATATCCCAGAAACAGCAGTAAGACTTTGAATTTTTTCCAATAATAATAATGTGTATGACTTGAGATGCTTGCCTTGCTTTAACGTTTGTTGTCCTCTTTAACAGTTATATATATATATATATATATATCTATCTATATATATATATATATATATATATATATATATATATATATATATATATATATATATATATATATATATCTGTGTGTGTGTGTGTGTGTGTGTGTGTGTGTGTTTCTTCAAAGTAAACCGGATCTTCTCTTGTGAAGAGTTTCCGATGTTCCTACCTCGCAACATGAAACACAGGTGAAAGCTGCAACTTCAAACTCCCTCATTCATCAATGCCACATATCAGGCAATGTTTTCAAGAAGTGAAATTGAAGCAAAACTAGAAGTGGTGCTCCAACATGGCCGCAGCTCTCACGTTGTAACTTGTAAAAGAGCAAAAGAATAGGAGGAAGTTTGTTTGCAATAGAAGACCTAATGTTTCAACACATAAATTTTGGTTTCCAATTATGGCAAAAGGCCAGTAGTTTTTAAGGGAAAGTATGAATAGATAAAAGTAACTTCAGAATAATCACATCTGTATAAAAAAAAAACAAATAAAATAATGATGCTATTTACTTTTGTTCATTGATCAATATTTCATAATGAAACTGACAGTTAATAATTACTCTTCTTTTATTTTACTTGTTTCAGTCATCTGACTGCGGCCATGCTGGAGTCGAAGAAATCGTACCCAAGTTTTATTCTTTGTAAGCCTAGTACGTATTCTATCGGTCTATTTGATAATGGGGGAACAAACACAGACATACAAATACATACATTCATATTTTTTTCTTTATTGCACACAGATGGCTAAACATAGAGGGGACAAACAAGAATATACAAGGGGTTTAAGTCGATTTCATCGACCTCAGTATATAACAGATACTTATTTAATCGACCCCGAAAGGATGAAAGATAAAGTCGACCTCGGCGGAATTTGAACTCAGAACGTAACGGCAGACGAAATACCGCTGAGCATTTTGACCGGCATGCGAACGTTTCTGCCACCTTGCCGGAAATATTCAAGCAAGTGAAAATAATATTCTTAAGATTATAAACCTGGAAAAATACAAGACAAGTTATTACACTTGGAAAAGTTCAGGACATGTTATTACATCTGATAAAATACATTACTTAAAATATTGCAGCCAAGGATAAATTTTCAAATTAAATATTTAGATTTAGAAAAAAATTAGCTTTTATTAAAGCTAAAAATTTTATTACAACTTATCACTTTTATTTGCTATTACTTGTTACTTCTATTAAAAATTAAAAATAACCCAGAATATTTTTTGCACTTTAAAAACTTCATGTTTTTAATTATTAATTAATAATTAGAAATCTGAAAATAGGTTATAAAAAATGATAGTAGTACATAATTTGTTAGTACAATAAACAGAATAATACAAAAATGAGTTATATATTACATTAAAATCGACATATAACAACAAATTCACAGCAAAATTTGCTTGAGCTATTGCTTAAGTTATTGCCAAGTCTTCACATTTTTAGCCTTGACCAATGCCTATTTTTTACATAATGAATTTGCCTACCAATATATACTCATAATTTTGCATAAAACTTTAGCTATGTTGGTACTTCTGGCTGTCATTTTTAAAGTATTCTTATGTATCAATGTTTTAACAAAATGATGGCACTTTTTAATTATAATGTTACTTTGTAAATTAAAATTGCGTCCTTAAGAACATTATTCAACTACTACCGTAGTTGAATGATTCTTTGAGAAGTTTTAAAAACTGAGAAATTCCTGTCAATGTATACTACTACGATCCTGTTTCTCGCGTCAGATATTACGGGACTGTGTTTACATGATATAATTGCATTAATTAATACAGATGACGTAATTAAACTAATTGCAAATTAGCAGCGTCATTGATAATTTGTTCCTTACTTCAATGATGCCAGTGACATATATTAAAAGTTCCCTTATAGAACTATATTCATAAAAAAGTGTAGAACTATATTATCACCAACCAATTTGAGAAACAAACACTCATAACTTTTTTCTTTTAAAACTTAATTGCATGAGATTGAAACCATGAAATTCCTCCAATTGGGTACGATCATTTAAGCTTCATTAAAATATTGTTTGTTTTAAAATAAAAAAAGCTAATTATACTTAAATCCAATTTTTTGCCTTGATTACATTTCTTTCACGACATTTTACCTCAGAAAGATTCTGATACAAATTTTTATTGCATAGGACCAAAACTATTTAATTCCGCATGCTTTCTTCTATCATTGAAGTTAAGTTAAATATATTTTGCTTTTCAAATAAAAATGATATTTAGATATTAACTTGACTGGAGGCCTTACTTACTCTCCTATAACGGTGCTACAAATTTTGATGCAGATTTTTTTCTTATAGACCAAATCTCAATTTTCTTATAGCAAAATGTAGCTAATGTCCGGCTCTCGTCAAAAATATTAACGATTTTCAATTTGGTTAAGAACTGAATTAGCGACAAAGTTGTGGAAGATACTAATGTGAGTAAATTGCAGCCTTGAGAATACTATTCAACTGCTACCGTCTCTCTCTCTCTATATATATATATGTGTGTGTGTGTGTGTGTGTGTGTGTGTGTGTGTGTGTGTGTGTGTGTGTGTGTGTGTGTGTGTGTGTGTGTGTGTGTGTGTTTGTATTTATATATATATACAACAATCTTCTTTCAGTCTCCGTCTTCCAAATCTACTCACAAGGCATTGGTCGGCCCGAGGCTATGGCAGAGGACATTTTCCCAAGGTGTCACGCAGTGGGACTAAACCTGAAACCATGTGGTTGTGAAGCAAGCTTCTTACCACACAGCCATACATTACATATCAAGGCGGCATACTGGTAGAATCTTTAGCACATCGGGTAAAACGCTTAGCCACATTTCGTCCGTCTTATATTCTGAGTTCAAATTCCGCCGAGGTCGACTTTGCTTTTTATCACTTTCAAGACCGGTAGAATAAGTACCATTTGAGCAATGGGGTGTATGTAATCGACTTACCCCTCCACTGAAATTCATGGCCTTGTGTCAAAATGTTAACCAATATTGTACCGTCTTGTCAATCAGAGTGAAAGATGACTGATGCCTTGCATGCCGAAGAAAAGTTGCGCATTGTCGACCTTTCTCGTCGTCACAGACCATCTACAATCCAGTGGCAAGTATAGGTGAAGACGACAGGAGATGGAGATAGATGCAGTAGATAACCAAGATGTCTTGCTTGACGCATCTTGCTCTCTGCACAACACAATGGGTTGCTGCAGCCGCCTTCCTCTCCGTTGAAGCATAAAGGTTTCTTCCGCAGAATCCACCAGATCCAGTCTTCGCACGCATAGGTGAGCAAGCTCTACAATTTAAAAATATATGTGATAAAAGAAAGGAATGGAAGTTTTCTCCCTTTGATTACAAAATTCATAACTTCCTTTAAAATGCATGTGAAAAGAGTGGTCTGATTCAGGTTGTTTCAAACAGATATAATTAGAATTTGATTTTTTAAAATTATGTAGGTTAATCAATATTGTTATATATTCTTTAAAAAATGTACTTTTAGCTTTCTCACCAATAAAGCGCCGTTCTTCCAACTGATACGGTTATCAAAACGAAGCTGCTAAAAATACAATGGAATTTCAAAATTTTTTGAAACTGCCAGTATCGCCTCTTCATCAGCGAGAAATGTAACTTCGAGCTCTTAAAATGCTTCAGCAACATTTAGTTAAGCCTAAGTCCTGCTGTGGTACCGGATTAATAATATCTATCCGTGGGAGCGACGACGATCATCTATTCATACTTGAGGATGACTGATGACTTGTCTGATGACTTGGAAACGGATGTAATGGATGGCCAAGATGTCTTGCTTACCTCACGTTGCTCTCTGCACTCCTACAGTGCGTTACTGCGACCACTTTCTTTCCGTTCAACAATGACGGCTATGTTTTCTCCGCAGTGTCTGCCGGAATCAGTCTTCCCATACATTGGTAGGCAAGCTTTGATATGCTAATTAACCCATAGCTGGGACACTGAGAGTTGTCATAACTCCGGTTCATACCAGATTTGGGAAGTGGTGACTAAGTGGTATTTTCACACTCCATAAAATTCTGGAACACAGAACCAGGTCCCACTACCGGATGCAGTTTAAAGTCAAGTTTTTGAAGTACAAATCCAACCAGTTTGTAGCAAAGCAGAAGATACAATTATTTCTATGATAGCTCACGTGACACAGAGATACCATTTCAGGCTAAGCGCTTACAATTTTCAGCAAAATTATGTTTACCATGTGCATCAAGAAATCACATGGAAAATACTGATTGTGTTTGGTCTGCAAATTAAATTAAGACCGGCTCTCTTACGGTCAGCTTCATGTAGGGTGTTCCAAGGATAGGAACAGTTAATCTTTACGTATATTCTCCTTTGGGAAAACATTACAATATTGTATATAGAGATATATTGTAATTTCCCATTTCAAATAGATTTTCCTTTGATTAAATGTTTGTTAATTTCTCCGTTCCCTGCTTTGAACTACTTACCGAATAATTTGCTGAAAAAAAAAATATTTATACTTCAATTTGTTGTATGTATGTATGTATGTATGTATGTTTGTATATATGTATGCTTGTATGTATGTATATGTATATGTATATATAATATATATACATATATATACATATATAGAGAGAGAGATACATAGATACATATGTGTGTGCGTGTGTATGTGTGCATGTGTATATATGTTTATGTATAAATATAATATATATACACAAATGTATGTATACATTCACATTAGTGCGCGTCATTGCTTGTGTTTGTCTCTCACAGTTTGTCAACGGTGTTATATTTAACACTTTGCAACTAAGCAGTTGAGCAAAAAGAACGCGATATAGTAAGTACCAGACTTTAAAAAGCTGTGGGGCCGATTCCATGAACTAAATCCTTCAAAGTGGTGGCCTAACATAGACACAGGACAATGAATGAAACAAGTATAAAGAAAAATGTACAAATTGTATCGAGACCATATGACTTCATTGACCCTAGAATAGACACTTATTTTAACAGTATTTAAATATTACTTCAGATGTTGGTCGATGAAACAAGTTCCAGTCGTGTATTCGTGTGACTATGATCGACTTTTAAAAATATGTGGCATTGTGCCAAACTTCGAAGTCAATATTAATTCAGGTATTAAGGCGACGAGCTGGTAGAATCGTTAGCACGCCGGACAAAATGGTTAGCGACATTTAGTCCGTCTTTACGTTCTGAATTTAGATTCCACTGAGGTCAACTTTACCTTTCCTTCTTTCGGGGATCGATAAAATAAGTGCCAGTTGACTACTGGGGCTCGAGGTAATCAGCTTAGCCACTTCTCCAAAATTACTGGCCTTGTGCCAAAGTTTAAAGCCAATATTAACTCAAGTATTATTGCAATGGGCTTGCAGAAACGGTAGCAACAATTAATCAGCCATGATATTTAGCTTGGTTAATGAACCATAGTACTCTACTGAACGAATGAAAAATGGTACTCTGTTGAATTCATAATTCATAGTACTCCTCTTAGTTAATGAGCCATGATACTGTTCTGAATTAATCAGCAATAAGTACTCTATAAGTACTTTCTTGAGTTACTGAAGACTGATCCTCTATTGGGCTGATGAAATATAATAAGCAGCCGAATTAATTGATCATGACCTTCAGATCAGCTAATGAGCCATAGTTGTTTATTGAGATAATGAATTTTGGTTCTCTGCAGAATTAATAAACCACGGTGCACTTCTGAGTTAATAAAAAATAGAGCTCCACTAAGTTAATAAAACATGGCATTCCGCTAAGTTTGTAAACTTTGGCACTCTGCTGCACTGTAGAATCAAACGCGAGACCATGCTGTTTGGAATCGTGAAGATTTAAATTGATGGCTTACATATAGAAGATGAAGTGATGCTACGACTCGGGTGTTGCAGTTTAGCATTTGGTCAGCACAGATTAGAGGCGTTTCGTACGTAATCATCCTGTTTTATATTACAATTTTGAACAACATTGTCCAATGTGCCAGGTTTCATCCGACGCTCGATTTTGACTCGGTAAGCTTAATCAGAATATTCATCCTTGGCTCCCATAAGTCACGTCTAATTTGAATGCGGTGATATGCATTGTGCTTCATTCTTTAAATAAAGCTTTAGAAAATTATTCCTTACTTAAGATGAATGGTTTGGTTTGAATAAGATTTGTCTGCTATTTCTAGCAGGTAAAGAAATCAGGTAGCGGCTCTGTTGTCTGACAAGAGAAAATTAATCACATCTATCAAATATTTTAAAGAATTTCATTCTAACGAATGGCTTAAAGTTTAGCAATAACGTATTAATCCATTTATTTTACTCGCAAAGTTAGAAACTACCAATTATCACCCAAATAGATAATAATTATAAATCTGTTCTATTATCTATATAAAGCAAATATTTTATTCATGGAAAATTCCTTCTACCGTACAAAGAGTTATTGTTAAATTTAATTGTATCGAAACCAATAGTTAATCAAGTACATTATATATTTGTGTATATATATATATATATATATATATATATATATATATATATATGTGTGTGTGTGTGTGTGTGTGTGTGTGTGTGTGTGTGTGTGTGTGTGTGCGTGTGTGCGCATACAAACACACATATATGTATTATATATATTATATATAGGTATATACATGCACAAGTAGATACCTTTATACACACACTCACATGCATACACGCATATATATATAAATATATATATCGATTTGAATAAGAGCTAACAGATGGTGTAAATCTATAAATACATACATACATACACACACACACACACACACACACACACACACACACACACACACACACACATATATATATATATATATATATATATATATGTATGTATGTATGTATATATGCATGCATACGTATAACATAATTAATATACCAATTTCGCGATAATTTCTATATGCCATTTCTAAATCAGTAGGTTCATTGCATAATAGTTGTGATTAATTACCTAATATACAAGTGTATTCGATGAAAACACAGTTTTTATAACCTTTAGATGAGTTTTCTGTATGCTCCTTTACACTCTTTATGCATATATCTCTTAGTCTTACGTCCAATATAATATATATATGCATGTATGCATATATATAGATATGTATATATATTTATATGTTTACACACACACATATATATATATTTATATATATATATATATATATATATATATATATATATATATATATATATATATATATATATTATATATAGATATTTATGTGTGTATATATGTATGTATATATACATACATATCTATATTTGTATATAGATATTTATGTGTGTATATATTTATGTATATATACATACTTATATATATATATATATATATATATATATATATATATATATATATATATATATATATATATATATATATATATATGTATATACATACATATATAGATATATATTATATTATAGCATATATATATATATATATATATATATATATATATATATATATATATATATATATATATATATATATATATATATATATTCTGAAGTATATTTGCCATCTAAATGTCGCTGACCCATATGGGATGACGCTACTGTTGTTTATAGCCCCAGAAAGACATCTTCAACTGGTTAACGACACACTGTCTGTGTCCGATCAGTATTTGTGAAGGGAAATCATCGTTCCCATCTCTAGACTTACGTGATATATACGGACCCGGGTTTCTGGGTAGTAACCTATCATCAACGTATGACAATCATCAGCCAAAAATGAGAACCGATTCCAAACGCAAAATACTGTATGCTTTTTCCAGTGACAAACCGTCGCTGATCTCGAAAAGGGGGAAACAGTGTGTCGTTAGCCAGCTGGAGGAGTTGTCTTCCTGGTGCTATAAACAACAGTAGCGTCGTCCCATATGGGTCAGCCACATTTAGGTGGCAAATATACTTCACGTTGTCGTGCTGCTACTGTTTACATCTCGCTCAGAGACTTACTATCGCTTGTTTTTCCTTTTCCGAAATCAGCGACACTCAGAGATTTATTATTGTTATATATATTTATATATATATATCAGGTCTTTAAGAATGAAATGCCCGATTTTGAACTGAAAGTTTATTTTACTTTATTTCAACAAAAAGCAATGCAGTTAATCAAATTATACACCTAAATTATCAACACAATTTTGCCATTTTATCAGTAGTTTATTTATGCCGGCTGCGAAGAATTGTGGAAAGCAAGAGATGATGAAATCACGAAAGGCTGTATTTGCATCTTCTTCAGATATGAAGTTTCTTCCTTGCAAAAAGTTGTCTAAAACCTGAAAAACGTGATAGTCAGTTGGTGCAAGGGCTGGTGAATATGGTGTATGACAGAGCAATTCCAAGTTCAGTTCCAGTAACTTGAGTAGCGTTTTTTGTGCAATATGTGGTTGAGCATTGTCTTGCAAGAGAATTGGCCTGTCTCTATCAACTAATCTTGGTTGTTTAATTGCAAGTTCACTCATCATTTCGTCCCATTCGTTGATGTATACAGCCGCTGTAATTGACTTACCAGGTCTCATGAAGCTGTAGTGGATGACACCAGCACTGGACCACCAAACAGACACCATTAGCTCTTTTTGGTGAATATTCTTTTTGGATTGTGTTTTGGCGCTTCGTCTCTATCCAACCACCGTGCAGAACGCTTGCTACTGTTGAGAAGAATCCATTCATCATCACACGTATCAATATGATGCAAAGATTGTTCGCTTTTATGCTGTGACAGCAAAGAACAGCAAGTTTCAAGATGACGTGTTATTTGATGCTCGTTCAGTTCGAGTGGTACCCACTTATCAAGCTTCTTTACCTTGCCGATTTGTTTCAGATGGTCCTATACAAGTGGGATCTAAACATCAAACATTGCTGCTAACTCATGCGTAGTTTGAGATGTATCCACTTCCACTACAGTTTCTAGCTCGTCATTATCCATCTTGGTCTCAGGTCTACCACGGGGTTGATTTTCAAGAGTAAATTACCAGACCGGAACTTCTCAGACCATCGATGTACTGTGCGCTCATTCGCCACATCTTCACCAAACACCTCATTGATGTTTTGAGCTGTATGTGATGCAGTGGTTCCACGACGGAACTCATATTCATAAACAACACGAATTGATTTCGAAGAGAAAGCTCACAATATAATCAGAGGCCATGAATTGCATTTCGAAAAGTGATGATGTAATTCTTCACTGTTGTAAAACAAAGAATTGCCAGGGTAAGACGTTAGAGTTAACGACTGTCAAACATAAGAAGATCGGAAGCTTCATTCTTAATGACCTGATTATATATATGTATATGTATATATATATATATGTATGTATATACATATATATATATATATATATATATATATATATATATATATATATATATATATATATATATATATATATATATATATATATATATATATATATACATATAGATATAGATATAGATATACTTATATATGTATGTATGTATGTATGTATGTATGTGTGTATGTATATATATATATATATATATATATATATATATATATATATATATATATATATATATATATATATATATATAATACATGTATATATATATATATATATTCTGAAGTATATTTGCCATCTAAATGTCGCTGACCCATATGGGATGACGCTACTGTTGTTTATAGCCCCAGAAAGACATCTTCAACTGGTTAACGACACACTGTCTGTGTCCGACCAGTATTTGCGAAGGGAAATCATCGTTCCCATCTCTAGACATACACACACACATATATATATATAGACACACACTAGGGTACGCTGAAAAGTTCGTAGGCTGACTATCAAGGAGTGTCGCTACACCTGTGAAACCTTCCATGCATTAATTTCAACTTTTCTTATAAATAACTAGTGGCAACTTCTCTTGAAAACTGACAAAATTTTGCGTTCCAGTGTTATCAAGTACCTGCGGGAAAATGGTTATCCCCAACGACATCCATACTGCCATGTTGTTGCATTCGAGGATAACGCTCCAACTTTATTAACAGTGCAAAAGTGGGCAGTTGACTTTAAAAAGGGAAAGGAGAGTCTTGATGACGACCTAAGATTTGGATATCGTGCAACTGCCACCACAGAGGAAATACTTGATTGTATTCACCACATGCTGGTGGATGACAGGCGATTGTCTATAATTCAAATAGCCAGTGCTATTAGTAAATCCTGTGAGAGGGTTGAGAATACTCTGCACAATGAATTTAGTATGACAAAGGTTTCGGCTCAGTGGGGGGCACGTTGTCTGACTCCTGATCAAGAGCGCACAAGGCTGATCACAACACAGCAAAATCTGATATTGTTTGAAGCTGAACCTGCTAGTTTGAACCAGCTACTTTGAACGTTTCCTAAGCCAGGATGAGTGTTAGATTCATTAATTTGGACCAGAGACAAAGAGGCAAGACATACAAGGGAAACATTCCACCCAGATTAATGAAGGCTAAGGTCATTTCACCTGTAAGGAAGGTAATGGCCTCAGTCTTTTGAAATGCAAAAGGCATTGTTTTTGTTAACTATCTTCAAAAGGGTCACTCCATCAATAGAGATTACTGTGTCAACTTGCTGGGGAAGTTACAAAAGGTTATCAAGACCAAACGCCAAGGAAAACTGACAAAATAGGTCTTTTTTCATCAGGACAATGCTCCAGCACTCAACTCCCTATTTTCGTGCGTGGCTGTAGGTTTGAACTGGTTGGTCACCCCCGGCTTCATCTGACTATCACCTGTCCCCAACATGAAAAAGACACATGGCCGGCAAGCAGTATGGCAATGATGATAACGTCATATCTGCTGTTGAATAATTTTTTTGACCAACAGTATGAAAGCTTCTGCAACAATGGGATCCAAGCACCGCAACACCGATGGAAGAAATGTGTGGACTGCGACGGAGACAGTGGAAAAATAAACGTCAATTGGTCTCATTCCATGAGAGCATCTTGGTCAGCCTATAAACTTTTCAGACGACCCTCGTATATATTTGTATGTGTGTGTGTGTGTGCGTGCGCGTGTGTGTATGTGTGTGTGTGTGTGCGTGCGCGTGTGTGTGTGTGTGTGTGTGTGTGTGTGTTCGTAGTGGAATTACTGGGAATTGCTACTAAAGTGGAGGGCGTGTTACATAACGGAAGAAAATGGCATCTACGTTTATTTTTCTTATATTGAAAAATCTTTATCAATGGTTGAAAAGAACATGCTTATATTGTCACGTAATTCCCGTTGATTTTTCATGACATGTAGTCGTTAAAGTTTCTTATAACCGTAGATAGTACTATTTCGTTGTCTTTCTGAACTCTCAGCATGACATAACTCGTGATTTTAAATTTAGTTATTCTAAATTCATTTAAAAGTTAAAAACGATCTTTTTCATTATTTCTTCGTTTAACAATGGAGAAAAGAAAAGTCGGGAACAGAGATAGAAATAGTAACTTGTTGTATATTTCGAAATATCTTATTGTTCTTTTTAAATAGTCCCAGTATAGATTTTTCGCGCGTGGTTTTTTTTTTGTGTGTGTGTGTAGTTATAGTTAATGTTTTCACAAGGGATGCATATATATACACACACAAGTATTCATAAATATTGTATACTCATAGATTAATACACGCACACACTTATGCATACATATGTAAACGTGTATACATGTATGTATGGATATGTGTGTATACATGCTTATGGGCATATGTGCACAAATATTTCTAAGATAGGTTTTGGCTTAGCAATATAAAAAAAAATTATTTAACCTTCGCTCCGAAAACCATCCTAAAATTCCAATATTTACTCAAGTTAAAACCGACTCATATAAAATATTTTATGAAAATGAAAACATAGGTAAAGTTAATAACATCCGCATTCTTTTAACGACTCGTTGCATTTAAGCTGAACATATGTTATATTATCGTAGCATATTTGATAGCATATTTAAATAAACAACTAATTTAAATTTAAAATGTTCCCACTTTGGCCTCAATCAAACGACGGGTATCGAATAAGTATATTTCATATTTCCATGCAAAATACGACATTGAAGTTTTCATACTACATAGACACTCATTTCAAAATATATACACAATCTGATGGTATAGAAAAGCAAATAAATAACTGTTATTTATTTGGATACATAATAGGAATTTTAAGTCAAATTTATGTTTCATAGTTCACTCGGGGCGGGTGGGGGGCGTACAGATAATTCACGTGTGAGGAGGTGTCTACATAATGGTGAGATATGGAAGCATATGAATTAATGTTTAGCTTTGTTATATAAATTCATGGGGGTGTAAGGTTAATTATAGTTATAGATACGATGGCGTTATATGGTACCGTGGGATATGTCTTTAATTTTAAAAATGGTGAATTTATATATGTAAGTGTATCTTGGAAAATAGGTATGCATATATATATATATATACATATATATATATATATATATATATATATATATATATATATATATATATATATATATATATAATATATATATATATATATATATATATGGGAGAGAGAAAAAGATAGAAAGAAAGAGAGAGAGGGAAGCTGGTGTGTGTACATGTGGAATATATAAATTTTATTAACAAATTTTGGTATCAGATTCTTTATTCTCTAGTAGGTATATTGCAATCTGTGCACATTCCTATTTATCTATAAATCTATCTATCTATCTATCTATCTATCTATCTATCTATCTATCTATCTATCTATCTATCAATCTATCTATCTATCTATCTATCTATCTATCTATCTATCAATCTATCTATCTATAGATCGATCTCTGCGTGTCTGTCTGTGGATCTGTCAGTCTCTCTCTCTCTCTCTCTCCCTCTCGATATATATATATATATATATATATATATATATATATATATATACATGCACACACATACACACACACACACTCATATTTGCCAGATATAAATGTGGCTGTCCCATAGGTATATATATATGTGTCTGTATATATATATATAGAGAGAGAGATAGATAGATAGATAGATACATACATACATACATACATACATATATATATATATATATTATATATATATATATATATATATATACATATATATATATATACGTATATATATATTATATATATATATATATATATATATACATATATATATATATATACATGTATAAAATATATACGTATATACCTAAATATATATATATATATATATATATATATATATATAAATATATAAATATGCATTCATATATATATA
>NC_142933.1:44095659-44100659 GCF_046866305.1 Octopus bimaculoides | reverse complement strand
AGGATATCTTCAAAATGAAATAATATACGATATCGTAACTGTAGAAATGTTAACATATAGTTAAGTATCCCGGCATTAACCAATACAAGATATTGGTAATTGTTATTATCTAACCCCAAGTCAGTCCGAATCTAATAGATCTATAGACGTTCCAGTAGTGGGCATTCCGTCTTTTACTGACAGAGCGTAATCAATTTCCAATATATCTTGCGTCATTTTTAAAAGGCTGTATTGTGAGGAAGATCACATTGTCATTTCTAGTAGGTCAACAGTCACAAAGAATCTCTCTCTTCTCTCCTCTGTCTTCTTCTTGTCTCTCCCTCCTCTCTCCCTCCTCTCTCCCTCCTCTCTCCCTCCTCCCTCCCTCCTCTCTCCCTCCTCCCTCCCTCCTCCCTCCCTCCTCTCTCCCTCCTCTCTCCCTCCTCCCTCCCTCCTCTCTCCCTCCTCTCTCCCTCTCTCCCTCTTTCTCTGTGTCTTTCTTTGTATCCATTCCTTCCCTTCTCTTCCTTTCTTCAGCTTCTATATAGAGACAAGCAAGTATTTTTATTGTGGGGATTTAGATCCAGGTAGACACTAAGCCAGCAGATATATGATCAAGGCCGTTCCTAACATGAGCGTCTTTTGCAGAGTATCTAGAGATAATATCTAGTATTCTTTCACGTTTGAAGATAGTAAAAAACATGTTTTGAGAGAGATCTAACTCTTGTTTCTTGCATAACGGATCACCGTTTTTTTTGTTTTTGTTTTTTAGTGGCACGGTCATGAACTCCTACTCCGAGTTAGATAATAATACCTTTCTTTGTCAAAGACAATGTAAACTACAAACAAATAAAGACCAGACAGTAGTGTATAACTTCCCTTACTGAAATTCCTTAGTGTCCAACGACTGCCAGATCCAATCTCACAATTCAATGTTTGCTAAATCCATGATGAAGTATTTCGGAGATTATACAAAATATAATGCTTAATTAATTCCCCAAATATCATTGGTTTAATTAGTTCCTCTTACTTCGGAGAGCAAACCTGTTCATTGCCATTATTACTATGCTTCTCTCCCTAATCTAATTGTTTTTTGTTTTGTTTTTTCCTTGACAGAGTCAATTATTTCTCATCCACTTAAGTCTACATTTTCTTTTTCTAACACACACACACACACTTTCTTTCTTTCTTTCTCTCTCTCACTCTTTCTCTCTCTCTCTCTCTCTCTCTCTCTATATATATATATATATATATATATATGTGTGTGTGTGTGTGTGTGTGTGTGTGTGTGTGTGTGTATGCGTTTGTGTGCCTGCACGAGTGCATGTATATAGAGTGTTTATATAGTCAGCATACATACATACATACATACATACATAGCGTGGAAAAATGCGAAATAACATTCTTAAGATTATAAACCTGGAAAAGTACAGGACAAGAATATTTTTACTTAAAATATTGCAGCTAAGGATAAAATTTCAAATAAAATATTTAGATTTAGAAAGTATTAGCTTTTATTAAAACTAAAAGTTTTATTACAAGTTATTACTTCTATTTGTTATTACTTGTTACTTCTATTAAAAATTTAAAATAACCCAAAATAGTTTTTGCACTTTAAAAAAATCCATTTTTAAAATTAGTAATTAATAATTAGAAACTTGAAAATAGGTTATAAACGATAATAGCACATAATTAGTTAGTACGATAAATAAAATAATACAAGAACAAGTTATATATCATAGTAAAATTTACCTATAACAACAAAGTCACAGTAAAATTTGTTTGAGTTATTGCCTAAGTTATTGCCAAATCTTCACATTTTTAGTCTTGACCCAATGCCTATTTTTTACATAATGAGTTTGCCTACCATATATACTATTCTACTTTCCATAAAACTATAGCTATATTGGTACTTCTGGCTCTCATTTTTAAAGTATTCTAGTGTGTTAATATATTAACAAAATGATGGTACCTTTTTTAATTATTATGTTATTTTGTAAATTAAAATAAAATAATTTTTAATATTCAAATTTTATCCTTAGCTGCGATATTTTAAGTAAAAATTTACTTGTTCTGTATTTAACCAGATTTAATAACCTGTCCTGAACTTTTCGAAGTGTAACACCTTGTCCTATACTTTCCCAGGTTTATAATCTTAAGAATATTATTTCTCTTGCTCGCATTTTTACATATAACCCAGGTTTTTTTTCCAGGCTATGTTATTATGGTAATTAATAATGTGGCAATTAATAATTAAAGATTTTACCTTATTGAAAATTACTTCAATGATGGCGGTAACATAAAAGTTCCCTTATAGAACTACATTCATAAAAAAAGTACAGAACTATATTATAACTCTCAAATTTAAGAAACAAATACTTATAATATTTTTCTTCTCAAACTTCTTTCTCGTCTCAGATATTACGGAACTGTGCTTACATGATATAATTGCATTAATTAGTACAGATGACGTAATTAATGTAATTGCAAATTAGCGGTGTCGTTGATAATTTTTTCCTTACCTCAATGATGCCGGTGACCTATATTAAAAGCCCCCTTGTAGAACTATATTCATAAAAAAAGTATAGAACTATATTATCACCTTCAAATTTGAGAAACAAACACTCATAACTTTTTCCTTTTAAAACTTCATTGCATGAGATTAATACCATGAAATTCCTCCAATTGAGCTCAATCATTTATGCTTAATTAAAATATAGTTTGTTATCAAAATAAAAAAAAAGCTAATTTTACTTAAATCCAATTTTTTGCCTTGCTTACATTTTTTTACATGAAATTTTACCTCACAACTTTTTTTATACAAATTTTTGTTGCATGGGACCAAAACTATGAAATTCCTCAGGCTTTCTTGAAGCTAAGATAAATATATTTTGCTTTTAAAATAGAAGAAGTTAATTATGCTTAAATCCAATTTTTTGCCTTGCTTACATTTTTTTACATGAAATTTTACCTCACAACTTTTTTGATACAAATTTTTGTTGCATGGGACCAAATCTATGAAATTATTCATGCTTTCTTCTATCATTGCAGCTAAGATAAATACATTTTGTTTTTAAAATAAAAAAAAATATTTAGATCTAAACTTGATTGGAGACATTACTTACTCTCCTATTATGTTGTTAGAAATTTTGATGTAAATCTTTTCTACTAGGCCAGATATCAATTTACAGAGAATACCGAACTGTCTTACACCGGATCTTGTTTTTAGGAATTCTCCAATAAGCTATAAATACCCAAATTGTGAAGTCAGTTATGTGATAACATGAAATCAATTACCCGATAGTAAGAATTCAAATAAAGTAGCCCCGAAAAGGGCTTTAATGCGTTCCCAGAGTATATAGAACATACGAGGAAATACTAATAAAGTATCATATCAAAATGGTGAAACATGTTACGTAATAACAGGATAATCGGATATGAGAGAATAATAATTCAATGTAAATAACTCCGAAAAGGGGTTTTGTGAGTTCCCAGAGAATATTAGCCTCAGCGGCGCTAGTGTTGGTATATTCGTGAATAAGTCACTAACTGAAATAAATGGATCTATTGTTTAGGAAAATACTATTATTGGATAAATTGCTAAAAAAAACTCTAACTGTTCAAATACTAAGACATAAGCATAATCAATTTCATTTTTACCAGATAATTTAGGAAAATGAATGGGTTATTTCTCTTGGCTATATATAAGGATCCTTCCCAGGGACGAATGGGTTATTTCGCTTGGTTTTTAAAATAAAAAATATTATATATATATAGGGATCCCTTCCAAGGGCCCTATTATCGATTTTTTTTCAACAATCTGAGTATGCCATGAGGTTTCCAGACATGAGTTCTACTCACGTGTCACTTATTGAAGCCCGTCGTATGTATGTATGTAAGTATGTGTGTGTGTGTGTGTGTGTGTGTGTGTGTGTGTGTGTGTGTGTGTGTGTGTGTGTAAAACATTAAAAACACCCGTAAAACACCCTAAAAGAGTCGGTGTTCCAGTATGGCTGCAGTCAAATGATTGAAACAAGTAAACGAATAAAAGAATAAAAGAATATAGAGTATAGAGTGAGATAGGAAATATCAACCTTGCCAACTTGTCACAATATAAACCATTCACATACACAGTAGTTATTCTTAATAATGTGAAATCGAAGAATATCTGAAATAGTGGATTTGTTCACATTCCTCGCTCGACTATCTTACGTGTCATAGTAAAGTTATGTCAGGTCTACCCGGGGCTACATTCACTCAATTAGAACGTTTACCACGATATATTTTCAAGAAACCATCCACCAATTGAATCATCTACTCTCTAAGCAACACCATTTAGTTTGCATGTGTGTGCGTGTGTGTGGAGGCGTATGTGTGCGCGCACGTGCGTATGTGTGTATATGGATGCAGACTTAAATGTATATAGATATACATAGCCGATTTTGCCGACACTGGTGTATTGGAACATTTAAAAATCGAATTGAATTACGACTTACGTTTAAAATTTTCTCGCATGCTACATTAGTTTATTGTTGGCTATAGATGGCGTCGTTATGTTACTTATAGTGGCATCATTTGGTGGTTATCTATCCATTTGTACTAATTCTGAACGTTATTTTGATCAAATTTTACGCTACTTGTGGTTTCTAAAACAGGTTCAGGAGTCAGTGATAGTATGAACAGTGTACACCGATGAATATCGAAAAACGACAAGATCGAAGACTTTATGTTATTTTTTCTATGGGGCAAGCAGACAATTCGAAATAGCTAACTACAATTTCCGTGTAAAGATAAATTCGATAGTCTACTTAAACTTATTGAGTGATCCTTTAACCAATGTTTGATTCCTTCTCATATATACCAATAACAATACATTAAAACATTAATGTGTGTGTGTGTGTGTGTGTGTGTGTGTGTGTTTCGATTTCATTTAGGTATTAGGGTTGTAAGATTCTTGATGTGAAGTCGTTTGTTGAAATATTATTATTACTCTTTTTTTTTGGTGGGGGTATCTTTATGTC
>NC_142933.1:44080659-44090659 GCF_046866305.1 Octopus bimaculoides | reverse complement strand
CATGGAGGAATGTAGTGGCGGACAAAAAGCAAGACAGGAAAACAAACAGAAAAGGCTTTACAGCCAGACGAGAATAATTATGTGTGTATCAACGCTGTGAGGCACGAACTTGAAAGGGACGAAGTAGTTACGCGTGTTTGCTCGGCGATAGCCAAGGAAGAAAAGGATTATTGACCGGAAGCATGTGACCATGCCGGTGTAAGGGTAAGAGAGAGAGTGGTAGAGGGAGAGACAAAGGGAGGAAGTAGAAGAATAGGTGAGCAACGAGAGGAAAAGAGAAAGAGAGGAAGTACGAGGGGGGAAAAATACGTAGAAGTAACAGAGGAAGAACGAGAGGGGTAAAGCGAGATACGTAGTAGTAAAGAGGTAGAACGAGAGGGGGAAAAATGGTAGAGGAAGAGAAAGAGATTTAATTTGCGGTCCATGGGAAGAGCCGTTTTAACGATGCGTCCTGCCTAGCTCTTCGAAACGCCGGTGTTAAAACGGAGGTAGCTGATGAAGTAGAATGTTCTCTATGTGGCTTGTGTGTTTTCCCGTCTACGTTTTGTTTGCAATGTCCTGTACCCAGATATGCACCTATACATACAGGTGGATGTCGGTATATATGCATATACTCATTTACTATTTGTTTATTTATATATATATATATATATATATATATATATATATATATATATATATATATATATATAGACAGAGAGAGAGAGAGAGAGAGAGAGAGAGAGAAAGAGAGAGAGAGAGAGAAAGAAAGAAAGAAAGAAAGATAGATAGATAGATAGATAGATAGATAGATAGATAGATAGGTAGATAGATATGTATAAAGGTATTAAAATTAATCAAAGGATATTCTAAGTATTTCTACCTGCTGGAAGTAACAGTCAAATCTCTTATTTAAATTGCCAAAATACACTGATAATGACTACAGAAATCAACCTTCCGAAGGCAAATTGGCTAAGACAATCTTTCAGCATTCATTCAACTATTTGGACTCACGTGGACCGGTTTCTGGAATGGCATAATATCCTCACCTTCCTCAGCACGCGTTACCATGATGGAGAGCCCCAACCCGTCACGTTGATATCTGCCTTGCAACTGACTCGTTTTGCGCCGAATCATGACAGTCACCAGTGTGAAAATGATTTCAATACAGAGCAAATAATTCACGTTAATTATTTTTTCTTATGAATTATTTGGTCCCTATTGAAATTATATATTAAGGTATATATTTATGTGTGTGTCTTTGTGACTGTGTTTGTCTCTCCATCCCCACCACCACCACCATCGCTTTTGTTGGTGGTGTTCAATCGATGTTGTTTTGTTCACGTCCCCGTAATCTAGCGGTTCGGCAAAATAGTCGATAGAATAAGTAGTAGGCTTACAAAGAATCAGTCCTGGGTGCGATTTCTTCGATTAAAATCCCATAAAGTTGATGATCCAGCATGGCCGCAGTCAAATAACTGAAACAAGTAAAAGAATAAAAGAATATATATATATATATATATATATATATATATATATATATAGAGAGAGAGAGAGAGAGAGAGAGAGAGAGAGAAATAGGCTTAAAAAGCAAAAATATAACTACTGAGATCGATTCGTTGACCAAAACTTCTTCAAGGTAGTGCCACAGCATGGCCGTAGTCTGATGCAAGTTTGACAAGTAAAATGCACTTTATTTACACAGTTCCAAATTTTCATGTGACGTCTGTTATGAGTGCACTTTACAGAAGTTTTCATATTCTTCGATGTTATCTGTGAATATGCCCTTTACATCATTATAACTTGCTTTTATCTTCAGGATTACCCTTGCAAGGGAGTGCATTATAAAATATTTTGGTCACGACATCAGGTTTCCATAGTTAGATAGTAACTTCGTGATATTTTGAGACAGCTGCTTTTAATGTGGGTGACATCTTAATTGTTAATTACAAGAGTTTGTTCGTCACATATAGGTATTTTACCTGCATCATTATCCCATTCGTACAGTAGGTATTTCATTGTTACTTTCTATTCTTGAATTGAAAAAGAGCATCGTTAAAATTGGTTAACATGCTGATTATTACTCCAATACTCTCCTGGTTATCTATTCTACTATCCCTTTGATGTTTTCTGACAGCATGGCCTTTCATAAGCTTCTTCTGATAAGCAGAATACCTTTTACTGTAGTAGAGTTATGCAACTTTCGTGGATGTATATTACTGGTTATCAGGCAGAGCATATTTTCTTAGGATTTCCTTTCCAGCTGCCACGGTTTAGACTCGATCCATAGATGTATTTTGTCTCTTGGTACTTAGTACCTTTGAGAGAATATGATGCAACAATTAAAATCTGTTTAAACTGATATTGCGACTCTGCTTCTTTGTTTTCCTCCGTGACAGAGGTGGTCAGTATGACGGTGGATGTAAAAATGTCTAGTTGCGGTTAATAGGTTTCGTGTTTTAGCAAAAATGGTATGGATCTCATTTAGCTCTTAACTGAGTACCTCAAATATTGATATCATTACTGGTACAGCAAATACATTGTGAACCACACTGATTTACTGGATTGCAAATAACTGCAGGGAGCACGTTTTTTATTGTTTTCTTCATGTTTTCATCTAACTCTAGGTACTTGCAAGCTGTCTAACATGAAAAGTAGCTATATACTGAGTCCTACACAGAATTTTATGCATTAAATAAGAAATTCGATAATAAATTGGAAATTCTTTACTTTACATACTAAATAACTAATATATTAATATTCATAGCTGTAGTCTGGGTTGGTATTATCCAGAGGGTATGGCCCTGATAATTTGCAGAGACATTGTTAAATTACTGGTGTGTTAACAGTGTTTTGTTTAATTCTATTCTTTACTACAGGACATAAAGTCCTTGCCTTTATATGCAACATCTTCGGAGACAGAATGTTTAGGGCGTAAGCAAATCAAATAAACCAATTTGCATATATAACGCATTTTTAGCAGATATTGAATTTAATAAATTACTTTTGCCAAATAGCTACGATGACGTGGACATCGTCGGCTATCGTAATTATAATCATAATCATTGTGGTTATGGTTATGATAATGACCATTATTAAGAGAAACAGAAAAAGAGGAAAGAAACAGCAAAAGAAAGAGTTCTGAAGTTCCTCTGTTACAATGAATTTAATGATGTTATACCTGAATAATGCAATACCTGAATACCCGATTGTGACACTTGTACGCTGCTCCTGAGATATGACCAGGTATGCTTCAGCTGTTCTCGTATCCCTCACAAAATATTCACAGCCCTTCTTGTAAATAATTCTTTATTTATTGTACGATCTAAAGAAATATTGTTTTTAAACTAATGATAAAAAGTATGATATTTTACGGTTCAAAGGATCTAACCTCATAATCAAGATTTAGATGGGAGAGGGACGAGAAAATAAATTATATAACCTTTTGTCTATCAGATACCTATTGCTTCGGAAGTCCTAATTACACGTTCTAATTATACTTATCCCTCATTAGACATCTGTAATTATAATTGCCTAATTACACATATGAAATTATACATGTTCTTAACTATCGATGTTTCTATGTTTCTAATTATTAGATATGACATAATTAGATATGACACAATACCTAGTTTTCCCTACACATTCTTTAATTACATGTCACTAATTTACACATTTATTCCCTATACATTCTTAATTGCACACTAATTACGAGCCTATAATTTTGCCATCAAAGAATTCAAAATGGCTGACTTATTAACCTGTTACACCACTGAGTTCATGGGTTCGTGAGCTCATATTTACTGAAGGTTTGTCGTTTTATTTCTGACCAGAACTTTTAATCTCACCTACCTTACTTAAAATAGTAAATATGAAACTAAAAGAGATTGTGTGGAAATGATACCTGTAATTCACTGGTATTGTTTTTTTTTGGGGGGGGGGGGTTAATTCTGAGATTTGCCAAGAATGTGGAGACATATAACTAAAGTATTATAGGTGTGTCAATCTTGTTTGATTTGGTTTGCTTTTTTTTTTCCGAAATAGAGAACCAAGAATTACATTATCTATTGTAAGAAAACATTTTTTATGTCGGTAGGCCTGTAAATTAAACGATATTTAGTTGTTATTTCCGGTTCTGTCGGCTCAGTGGTTAGAGTATCGGGCTCATATCCTTGAAGGAGTGATTTCGACTCCCAGACTGGGCTATATCTTGTGTTCTTGAGCAAGACATTTTATTTCACGTTACTCCAGTTCATTCAGCTGTAGAAATCAGTTGCAGCGTCACTAGTACCGAGCTGTATTTACCTTTGCTTTTCGCTCGGATAACATTGGTGGCGTAGAGAGAAGAGGCTGGTATGTATGGATGACTAGTGGTCTTTCATAAACTACCTTGCCCGGACTTGTGCCTCGGTGGGGAACTTTCTAGGTGCAATTCCATGGTCATTAATGACGGAAGGGGTCTTTACTTTTTTTACCCTTTTTCCCCCCCCCCCCCTTGTTCAGACCTCTGCTCTCGATCGTTCGTGTAGGGGTTCCCTTGCATGCTGTCAGTTTTGCTATTTATTGATACATTTGAGGTTTGTGCAGATATATTTTAGAGTTAGACATTCTCAGTTTCGTTCTGCTCAATCTACAATGCATCATATTCTAATAACTCATCTTAGATGTGAATGCAATTTCCACAAAAGTCTAAGACCATTTTTTAAAGGAGGGAGCTTAGTGTGAAATGGAAGGGTAGCCCTCGTTGCTCTTCTCTTTTTCTACATCCTCGGGGAGAGGAAGGGAAGCAGTTATCTTTATCCAAAGACCGGGTCCAGATATATGCAACAAAATTGACTCTGCTTCATATACACAAGAGTTACATGGTGACGGATTGATTATACCATCCAGAAAATTCTCTCCCTTAAGCAATACCTGTCTCTCTCCAAAAATGAACACAAGATATATTGGATGACATAATCAGAAGTACACCATGTGCAAGGACGAAGGATCACAGAATGCCATGAATCATACATCTGTTTGACCAGTGATGAAGGAATGCTTTTGAAATTACAACAACATATATATATATATATATATATATATATATATATATATATATATATATATATATATATATATATATATATATACATATATATACACACTAAATGCATAAGAAGAATCAGTTATTGTTGGAGAAGGAACACCTCAAAGCAACTATCGCCGCCGTGTGTCTTCAGTGTAATGTCTATTACACAGAAATAGACGTTATGTACAAACTCAAAATAAATCGATGTTGCTTTCTCCACCTTCACTTAGTGTATGTCTCCCCCTCTCCCCCTCTCTCCCTCCCTCTCCCTCCCTTCTCCCTCTCTCCCTTTCTCTCTCTCATTTTCGTTCTCTCTTTCTCTCTCTCATTTTCGTTCTCTCTTTCTCTCAATTGGCCGCTCTCTCCCGCTATAATCTCTTTCCTCACACATAGACAATTACACAAATGTGTACAAAGACACACACATGAATGAAAAGCGAAACAGAGACATTTATGTATAAGTGTGTGTATGTGTGAGTGTGTGCCTGCTTGTGTGTGTGTATGTGTGTGCGTATGTTTTCTACATACATACTAATTTTGCTGTCACGTATACACATGTGTACTTGCAGTAATATATACATGAATACACAGATACATAGATACATACATACATATATATAAATATATATGCATACATATATGTATATATATATATATATATATATATATATATATATATATATATATATATATATATATATATATATATATATATGCATATGTATATGTATATGTATATATATGCTTTCAAATATACGAACAAACATGCATACATAAAATATATGAATACATGCATTTATGCATACATAAATACATACACACACACGCACTCACATATATACATGTATAAATACTTAAAGGCGCATTCATATATCAAACAAACAGACAGACAGACAAATAGCCAGAGTTACCATTATGCACTCATAAATTCCTGTACAAATCAATTGATCCCTCCAATCGAATGACTCACCGAAATGTTTGGCACTGTCTGGACAGCTTCGTTCTATAAGTTCACACTATGAAGAATGGACCTGTCTGTTCTTTCTAGTGTGAACAGATTCCTATCTATAGACAACAAAGAAAGGATATCGGCTTTCATAGATTGTTTTCTAATTGGTGCTATCTTAGAGGGCATCGTTCGATATTTTCGTCTGTGGAGAGAATAATTTTCAGTTTAACTGAAAATTATTCTCTCAACAAACAAAATATATATATGTATATATCCATACAGAAGGGAGAGGCAGCTATCCTTTCTGGCCGTTCAGTGGTGGATGTATGTATTGTATGTATGTGTGTGTATATATATATATATATATATATATATATATATATACATGTGTGTGTGAGAGTGTGTGTGTGTGAGAGTGTGTGTGTGTGTATTATGACTATATATATATTATATACATTATAGTTGTATATAAAATTATATAACATAGTATAAAGTATAGTATAATATACAATACATGTGTGTATATGTATATATATATTTATACAACACACATACACCTATATACAAATACATACATATATACATACTTATATATTTATACGCACACACATATATATATATACATATAGATAGATAGATAGATAGATAGATAGATAGATAGATAGATAGATAGATAGATAGATAGATATAAGAGTTACGGAATGGAGTAGATAAGAGCCAAGCTACATATGTTTCATAACCAGCGGAACCTCAGAAGTGGTAAATATCCAGGCAAGGTGTATACCGCAGTCTAACTCTTCAGGCCAAGGATATCTTGAATAAATGGAAGTTTACATTGTCGCAAAGAGGTACATGTAAACGCTGGAGACATGTACATGTAAACGTTGGAGAGGTCACAGTATGAGAGTAGATTATGAATGTAGAGACAATTAAGTATTAAAAGATGGAAAAAACAAGAAAATATAAGGTCATGTGAGGAATGAGGAATTTATGCAAATTCATTGACCGGTAGTATTCAATAGTGCTGTTTTGGCTGAATCATAGAAATTAGCAAGGGGAGTGGTATTTCCTGAACTTCTTCCCTCCACATTATCTTTTTTTATATACCACTTGCTTAAATTCCTTGCTTAAATTCCTCATTCATCTCACAGATTGATCAAGGTCAATTTGTGCCAAGTGGTTTCACTCTGCGTGCCTTAGCTTCGTTGCTATGACAACAGTCCGGATACTTATTGATCAGACCACGTGTATGTGTGTGTACACACACACACACACACACGCACACACACACACACACACACACACACATATATATATATATATATATATATATATATATATAACATGTATATATATATATATATATATATATATACATAACATATATATCAGTAAAAATATGTGACACTTATTCAGTAGCCATGATAGAACTCCGAGTTTCAGATTCCAGGGGGGGACCCCACGCCAACATCTCTTCAGTTATCCAATTGGCATCCGAAACTCGGAGTTTTATCATGGCTACTGAATAAGTGTCACATATTTTTACAGATAAATTCCTCTATTTGCATAATATCGAGGTCTCTTTCTTTCTTATGTTGTCCTTCTTGTCAAATATATAACACATATATATATATATATATATATATATATATATATATATATATATATATATATATATATATATATATATATATATATATATATATAAATTCAGAAATGGAGTCAAACGCAGGTGTTATTCAAAACTTTATTCTTCCGGCATATATTTCGAGGAAAACATTGATATTCCTTCAAAATGTTTCTAACCATAAATTACAAAGGGTTAAAAATAGGTTGGTTAAATTTTTCCTAAACTTAGGCTTAAACGTTATTTTCGATGATGATATGACTAAAGCCAACTTTTTGGATATCACCCTTAACTTATATAATGATTCATTATTCCCATACCATAAACTCTCAACTAATTTAAAATATATTAGCTCTTTCAGTAATCATTCAAATGCTATTACAAGGATTTTAGTTAGAAATATTTCACTTAGACTTTCTAGATTATCTGCTAATGTTGATACCTTCAACGATAAAGCCGAATTTTATAACTCTGCCTCTCTTAAAGCAGGTTATAAAGAAAAAAATTACCAATATTGACCTTATTGACATTAATTTTACCTCTATTAATCAGGACATGAAAACACGTCATAACGGTATTAACAATATAAATTTTAGTTCGAATAACTACACTAAACCGAAAAGCGTAAGGGAGATAACCGTTCTTTACATCCCTTTATACGTAATGAAAATAAGTCTAGGACTTTTAATGATAATTACCCCAATAACAAGGTGTGTCCTAGCAAAACTGTTTGGTTGATAATTCCATATGGTAAGCAGATCAAATCCAACCTCCCTTACAAGTTTCATGAATTTCGTCAGAATTCCCAAAAATTTCGTAAGAATTTCCCCAAAAATTCAAGATACCATTCCATTATCAATTCACACCGAATTAGGATAGGGTTTTCAAACACCAAAAAAACTTTCATAAATCATCTCTTTGCATAACAATAAGTTGTTAAATACAAATCCACTTAATGAAAATAATAACATTGATATTATTAATGCTACCCATTCTTTGAACAATAATAACAACAATATTAATATTTCTGATACAAATTCGAATCGCATTCGTTTCCTTAGCAATAATTCTAAGACTAGAAACTCTGTTTATCAATGTAAAATTACTTCCGGGTCTGATGTCTTTTTTTACACAGCTAGTTCATCATCTCAGTTGTCGAAAAGAATATCTAACAATTACTCTACATTTAGATATCTCAATAAACGCAACAATACTGGGCTTAGTAAATTAATTTGGTCTCTAAAGTAACATAATAAACAATTTGATTTGGAATGGAATATTCTATCTTCCCATATGATAAAATTTAAATCTTTTTTGTCCGTTCTGTAACGAAGAACAATTTCTCATCCTTTTCTCAGAGAATTCTCTTGTAAACACGTTTAAAGAACGCGTTTATCGTTGTAAACACCGGCAAAAACATACCTTTAGTTCTTATAAGTAATTTCTACCAATCTACAAAATTCGACCGTTAACTGTCTTCTTACATTTAAATTCCACTACATATATCTATTTCCACGCTTTTAAGATTTACTCCCATTCCTCTTTCACACTATATTTCTCCACTCTTAATATTCTGTTATTTCTTTCTTTCTCCTCTTCTTTCTCTAAATTACCTTTGACGTTAAATCTATGTACGGTTTTTTAAAAATAAATTGCCAGCCTTCCACTTCATCATATACGCGGTAATCACATTCGGCTAAAATGGTTTACTGATGTGTTCTTTTCTCCTTTTTTCCCTGATGAGAAGATTGCATTGTTTTACATCACTTTATTCCCTCCGGAATAATATCAATGTTTTCTTCGAAGCATATGTCGGCAGTATAAAGATTTGAATAATAACACCTGCATTTGACTCCATTTCTTAATTTATCTATGTTATACAAAAGCATTTCACTTAACCCTGGAATTTTTACCTTTATAAGTAGGCTGTAATATCTTTGGCACTTAAGTGAATTTTTGCTACCCTGGTAACTATTTATTTTCTTCCTGTGTTATTTATGCACATTGAAAAAATGCACATACATTTATATATATATATATATATATATATATATATATATATATATATATATATATATATATATATATAATTCCTGTACATCACCTCCAAACCTTCCAATATATATATATATATATATATATATATATATATATATATATATATATATATATGTATATATATAATAAGGGCAGCTACTGAGTAGCGCCACTTGCTAGAAGAAGACGCCAAATGGCTCTTAAACTACTCAGTAGTTGCACTTATTATAATTATATTTATGAAATTAAATACTATGTATTAATTTTTACCTAAATGGTTTTTTACGTGCTAGCTACTTGATGAAAACTTATATAGATTTTATCCTGGATTATAATG
>NC_142933.1:44068159-44075659 GCF_046866305.1 Octopus bimaculoides | reverse complement strand
CTTTTGGGTCTACTGCATAATCCTGCATAGGGCGGGAAACTCAAAGCCTGCCCTGGACGGTACATACTGTGGGTGAAAGCGAGATACAGAGAGAGAGAGAGAGAAAGAGAGAGAAGAGAGGAGTTAGAGGGCTGAAGGAGGAAGATAAGGTAGAGAACGAAGAGGAAGATAGGGAAGTGAAGGAAGAGTATGAGGATGGGGAGGAAGTGGAGGAGGATGGGGATGAAGTGGAGGAAGATGGAAAAGAAGAAGAAGAAGAAGAAGAAGAAGAAGAGGAGGAAGTGGAGGAAGAGGAGGGGAGGAGGAAAATGAAAATGGGGAGGAGGAAAATGGAAATGGGGAGGAGGAAAATGGAAATGGGGAGGAGGAAAATGGAAATGGGGAGGAGGATGGAAATGAGGACGAGGGTGGAGGAGGGTGGAAAGGAGGAGAAAGAAGAAGAAGAAGAAGAAGAAGAAGAAGAAGAAGAAGAAGAAGAAGAAGAAGAAGAAGAAGAAGAAGAAGAAGAAGAAGAAGAAAAAGAAGAATGCGTGGGGAAGCTCGAATGTTTGACTAATATTTTATCGGTGTTGCAAGAATGAAAAGCAAAGACGATCATAGTGGGATTTTAACTCAGAGTGCAGAGAACCATATCAAAATGCATAAGCCATTTTATCCGATCCCTCTGATAATACTAGTTAAATACGGTGATCGTAACTATTGTTGCAAGGGTCTCGCAAAAACATGTCTTCCTTCTATTTTTTAAATAAAGTTTTCTAACAAAACGTAGAGAATCAATTGATTTCTACCTCGAGCAATACGAATAATATTTACTATAGGGACAGGACCTGAAATTTGGGGGGGGGGGGGTATGTTGATTACATCGATCTCAGTGCGTAACTGGTACTTGACTTATCGATCTTGAAATGAAGAAATGCAAAATGGACCTCGGCGGAATTTGAACCTAGAACGTAACGACGGGCGAAATATCGTCCAGGGTGCTAACGATTCTGCTAGCTCGCCGCCTTAGCAATACGACTGGCTGTATGGCTAAAGTAATCAATGAGCTTCATGCAGTTCTTGTAGGGTATTGAGAAAGGATTTAGACTAATGAAGGTTACCTCCTTAATTTGTATGCTACTGATATATCGCTTTGTAACTCTGATGGCAATAATGATGTTCTCCCCATGACATTTATTCGACTGTTTTGTTTCTTTTTTTATTGATAAGATACATACAAGGAAGTACTCTTTGATTCAGATGTGCAGATGTCCAAGTTTGGCACCCGATATTGTGTACACCGCATTTATTACAGTCAAGCTGTTTGATTATACGCATAAACATATTTGTGTGGTGTAGTGCAAAAGAGATTGTTAGCCCGCTTCTGCGTGTTATCGGTGTCGAAGATCGTCAATTAGATATCCAGCAGGCAGGCAGAGCACTCAACACCTGTCATCCTTTGTTTCTTATATCCTCATAAACGCGTCTGTTTATAAAGTGGTAGACATAATATCTGATATATTCGTTAATATCAATGACCACATAGACTTCAGTGGCGAACAATCGGCTGATGCTTTGTTTTACCATCCCCCGGGAAGATGAAAAGCCAGTTCTTGACGAGATTGACTTGCATAGAGAACATAAAAGGTTCAACGAAATACCATAAGAAATTTTATTTTCCGCTCTTCCGTCTCAGATAGAATTATCTCACTCAATATCTTTCTACTCTCACAATCCACTACCGTTACTTTCTCAGATTTGTTGGGTAGAGATGGATATCTTTTTCTCGGCTAAACCGAGCAGATGCAGCGCATCCATTTGTAATACATCAGTCAAACAATAGCAATAACTACTACTACTACTACTACTACTGGTAGTAGTAGTAGTATATGGTAGTCGTAGTATATTCGTAATTTCTCAGTTGAAATAATTTTTGAATTAATGGTTGGAAATGTTCATTTTCTTGTTTTTTTTTTATATTATTCTGCACAATTATGGTGGGGGAAAGGGAAGGTTACATACAGTACAGAAATGAAACAGAATGTTTTGACATAATGTACAATGTTTATAAAGACTAACTGTGGCGCTGAAAATGAGATTGCTCAGCACAAGCATGTTGTTGAGTATTGATTGCGTTTCATTGTTTTTCTAAATTAGTTTAACATATTAGTGGTGATTACGAAACAGTAGCAGGCCATTCGCTGTAATTACAATGTAATAAACATCTGCATAGCAAAGCAGCATGTTACTTTACTTCAAGTTACATATCATCTGTCGAGTAGCTGAAGGTGTTTTAAATAATATCTTATTTAATTCTACTAAGCACAGTTGTAATCTGTCGTTTAAATTGCAATACGAGGCGTGTGTTATATTTGTAACGACAGTTAAAATTTGAGTGCGTGTAGGAGTGTATACCTTTACTACTGGCTATGCAGCTAATATATCGTGTAAAAGAGTATTTCTTATAGGAAGTGAGATCTGGAAAAAGGGTAGACAAATTGTCAGTGGAGGCGCGTGGCTTAATGGTTAAGGTGTTGGATTCACGACCGTAAGATTGTGGCTTCGATTCTTGGACCGGACAACGCGTCGTGCTCTTCAGCAAAACACTTCACTTCGCGTTGCCCCACTCCACTCAGCTGTAGAACTGAATACCACTAGTGGAGGCGCGTTGCTGAGGGGTTAGGTTATTGGATTCACGATATTAAAATTGTGGTTTCGATCCCTAGACCGGGTGATCCGTTTTGTTCTTTAGCAAAACGCTTTATTCACGTTGCTCCAGGCCACTCAGTTGTGAAAATAAGTTTAGCCTGGAGAGGGATGGGCTCTGCCAGGCTTCCGCGTCCTAGATACGCCGCATGGTTGCAGCGCCCAAACGACTCCCCCATGGGGTTAAGGGACTTGTCAAATTGTCAAGATTAATAAGATTCTTTTTGATTTAGACACAAATCTGAAATTTGGTGGCAAGTCGATAACATAGACCTCCACCCCAGGGTTCGACTGGTAATTGTTTTATCGACCCTGAAAGGGATGAAAAGCAAAGTCGCTCTCGGGAGAATTTTAGCTTGGGACGTAAGAAACGCTACTAAACGTTTTGTCCGGTGCGTTAACGAATCTTCTAGCTCTCCGTATTCCTAGCTCAATGAAAATTAAAATAGGTTTTAAAATTTAAAAACCTTGTCCAACAACATGGGTCTTGGTGGTGCCTATCCCTGAAAGGAAGGGTGGAGGTGGCCAATGTGTTTATCGCATCGGTCATTACCTACCGCTTGAACGTCGTGCCTTGTCAGGATTCGTGGGTGATCAGGCTGGAGAGGCAGCTCTTTCGCTTTTTGTGGAACGACAAGTCGCCACTTGTGAAACGCTCTATCTGTTGTCAGAAGCCGTTAAAGGGAGGTTTAGGGATGCCTTGGTTAATGATGCGCAGGCATGCGTTGAGGTTGAGGCATCTCTGGATTCTCCTGGATGGTGAACGGGTATGGTCTCCGCTAGCCAGACAAATGTTCCCGAGTTCAAACGTCTTTGCGAACAGGAAGCCTGGTGTTCTCGTAGACCGAGGTTGAGTAAGTGATATATGGAGTGTCGTAAGGCCCTCCTGCTATTCCGGCGCTCGGGCAGCGCCAGCGGTGGGGGTTCTACACATTTACTATAAAGTGGATTGGTAGAGTCTGAATGTGACGGTGGCTTGTGGGCGACTCTCGGTCTCGGGTATATTCAACTTGACAACCTGTTCCACCGTACATTCGGGTTGAGAACGTTGGATAATTTCCAAAGTCCTTGACCTGGCAATGTTACAACGGCGCCTTGCCCGTTTGGGATAAACCGGCAAGACATGAAAAGTCTCACTCTCCGACCTGTCCAAGATGCGGGGTGGGAGATAGGGAAACCGTCCCGCACGCTATTGTCCAGTGTCCGAGATATCTGAAATGTGGGTTTATGCTGAACACCTGTTTTCCGGCGAAGGAAGAGTATAGCTGTCGACTGGGTCAATTATAACAATTGACCCACAGGAATTTTTAACAAATGAAGGTAAGAACTCTTTTCTCCCTGTTGTTGCAATAGCAAAAGAGGCAGTATGGAAGACTAGAATCAAAGGGATTAAGACGGATATCTTTATCTCCGGCCACAAGTTAAGATCGTTTTTCACTTTTCACTTGAAAAGGAAAGTGTGGCTGGAGAAGAGATGCCTGTGGGAAAGTGTGTTCAGAAAAAGATGGAATCATGTTGCGCGAGTGCTGTACGTGCAAGGAACCATGTGAATAGGCTATAGAAGAAAAACAAGAGATGATGGGGTCGGAGCGTGGCTTGATCACCTTTACATTTGTGTCATATTTGTATTATGTATTTCATTCGATTCTGATATATTTCACATAATTTTATATTCATATTTATGTAATATCATAACGTGTTACTGACTCCAATCAGTTGTTTTGTCCCATTCTTTGTATAGGTCCCTGTGGGTAATAAAGAAATTTGGTATTTCGTCTGCCGTTATGTTCTGAGTTTAAATTCCGCCGAGGTCAACTTTGCCTTTCATCCTTTCGGGGTCGATAAATTAAGTACCAGTTACGCACTGGGATCGATGTAATCGACTTAATGCCTTTGTCTGTCCTTATTTGTCCCCTCTATGTTTAGCCCCTTGTGGGCAATAAAGAAATAAGAAACGTTAGCACGCCAGGCGAAATGCTTACCGGTATTTCGTCTGTCTTTACGTTCTGAGTTCAAATCCCGCCGAGGTCGACTTTGCTTTTTATCCTTTTGGGGTCGATAAATTAAGTGCCAGTTGCGTACTGGGGTCGATCTAATCGACTAGCCCCTTCCCCCAAAATTTCAGCCCTTGTGCCTAGAGTAGAAAAGAATATAGAGTGTATCAAATGTAGTAATCAAGTATACCTCAGCTATGTAACCTTGAGATGGTTACGTTTCGTGGACGCTAAATCTACTGGAAAAATAGCAGTCAAATCTCCCACAGGTTACTCCCCGACTCTTATACAAAAGAAATGGTATACTGGATAATGAAAATACGGGATGGCCACCGCTGGAATATTTTTGATCATGCATTTTTCTCATCAAGGCTGACCTTGTGTTAAACAACAGTTAATATATTATTCACTCGAAATGGTCAAACCATTGGATTATATTTAGTAATCTCCCTTTATTAAGGATCTGCTTTCTTTCTTTTTTGAAAGTTATGGCTTTGTGCCAGTTTAAACATTGATATGTCGGTCGTTGAATGGCCTCTGCCATATAAATAGTTTGCATGATGTAGTGTTTTACCTACTCGAACTAGTTTACTTTCTGTTTCACCTTATGTTGCTTTTACATAAGCTTTTGCATGCAGTTATTTAGCGTTGTCTGTAGAAAATACTTATTGGCTTCACAAAACTACTTTATATTTGATTTATTTTGACTTATTCTTTATTAGGTTATTCGAAAAGTATTTGGTAAGGCAGATTTAAAAATTATACAATATTTTTTTACTTATCACCGACAGTTTTGAAGCCATTAACAGAAGCTTATTTTATCGTTTTTGAGGTGGGGGTGCTTTTTTGTGTTATATTTTAGACCTTCTTTGAACATTTACTCCCATTAACTGACATGTACAAAAAGTTGTTTAATGAATACATTTTGAACTTAAATACCATACATTTTGAATAATATAAAATATAAAGGACTACATAGTATTTGATTTGTTTTATCCATTTTTTATTCGGCGATTCGAAGTGTATTTGGTATGCCATGCCAAATTCAAAAACTATAGGTTTTTTTTTTTTTATCACCAGCACTTTTTAAACTATTAGTAGAACCTAATTTTTTTTTTTCTTCTTTTGTAATGTCTTACACTTTTTTGAATACTTGTCCCATTTACTGACAACATGTACAAAAATCTGTTTAATAAATATGTTTTGAACTTAAAAACCATACATTTTGAATAATATAATTTATAATTTACATTGTTTGGGAATTTTCACTTATTTTTCAAGTATTCTCTGATATAAATCATAAATTCACTTCACTGTTCAACTAATGGCTTCCAGCAGCTGCGTCAATAGCGCAGGCATTTTGTGCTCAGTGTTGTATGGGTTTTTTTTAAATTCTGGTTTCGTTTTTTGCTTTCCTAAAAAGGTATGGAGAGATTACACCAGATATTGTTATGAGAGTTTATCATATTTACTTCGCAATGAAATTCGGAATCAAGGAAAAAAGTTGGTCTACTTCACGTATAATTAGTCATATATCTACTGCAGCGTTGAGAAGTTTGAATTACAGTAAAAAAATTTTTTAATATATGCCTACTGGAATCTGTATGATAATAGGTAGTGTTTATAATCATATCAGCGATTGCATCTTCTGCTTAAAATATCTTCGGAGTTGAAATATTAAGAAGAAAAAAAAATAGAAATCTTCATTAGTAACCAGATACATCACCATGATCAGATTATTTCTGTTTCTACCGCCTGACAGCCTTATAATTCAGATTCAGAATTAAATTCAGATAGTCATATTTGAAGACAGGTGGAAGAATAAAATTGAGTGCATTATCCATTAATACAAACTGAACTGAACAGTTTAGGCAAGGATTTGAATTTGCCAAAGAACCAAAATAATTTTCGTAGCTTCAAAGAGTTTGTGCAGAGTTTTGCTTTTTTTTTTTCGAGGAGGGGTACCATAGTAATTTGGAAGGGAGGGTATTACGAGATTGCTGTGTAAGGTAGGTGTTGAATATTGGATGATTACAGAATTCAGTTTTAATTCTCCTCGCTCATTCTGTTTATTGAAACGGAACTTATGAAACCTTCAAATTGCTTTTAGAAAATAAATTTGACAAATACGATGAATATTATGCAGGATTTTCAAAGTGATTTGGATGTTAACTGATTGGCAATAACAAAACTATGAGTAAACCACTGGCTAAGAAAACAATTGGCCTCTCAGAAAGAAACTTACTACTAGATCGAAAAGCATTTTATGAAAATAATAAAGTGAAATGAACCAAGTACATCGTATTTGTCTGAAGGAAGTGATACGTCAAAGGACGGAATAAATACGGTAATTGCTTCAAATGCATTTCTTCCAAATATTCTAATTTCTTCCACGAGAAACTAAGGGAAAGATGTGTTTATAGGTCATCAACTAAGAACGTCATTGCCAGATAATGTTCCCTCTGTGTTTAGCCCCTTGTAGGTAGTAAAGAAATAAGAAACGTTGGCACGCTGGTCGAAATGCTTGGCGGTATTTCGTCAGTCTCTATGTTCTGAGTTCAAATTCCACCGAGTTCGACTTTGCCTTTCATCCTTTCGGAGTCGATAAATTAAGTACCAGTTGCGTACTGGGATCGACTGGCCCCGTACCTCAAAATTTCGGGCCTAGTGCCTGGAGTAGAATAGAATATTAACCAACCTGAATATTTGTTTTTTTTTTATTCTCATCCTTACCTCTTTTCAGGCTATCGCAGAAATATTTCCATCAGAATATCAAAACTGTGGAAAGATGACGCCAAAGGAAATGAATCGTAAATATGAT
>NC_142933.1:44023159-44050659 GCF_046866305.1 Octopus bimaculoides | reverse complement strand
TCATAGGGATATTGAAGATAAGACAGACAGAGAAAAAAGATGGCTATGAATGACTAAAAGTGATTTAAAACCAGAACGGAGCGCCCATGTTTCCAGGAATTAATTATTCAAACCCCAAAGAATTCCTCTCAACACATGGCTATGATGCTTCCCCACTACTCCCGCTCGTGAACAGAGATCCACATATCATCAGCGACTAAGAGGCATGTTCAAATGTTTAAGGTCAAACAACTGACAAGCAAATTTGCAATATTGAACAGAATATTTGCTGCAGCCCAACTTTTATAGCAAGACAAAATATAAACATGATAACACTACTAACCAGTTATGATCAGAATCCAGAATCCATGACAGCCACTGCCTGGTGCATCAGAGCATTTATTATTATTGCTGTTGTTGTTGTTGTTGTTGTTGTTGTTGTTACCATCATCAGGACCGTGTGTTGGCAGAATCGATAGCGCGCTGGACGAAGTGCTTAGCGGTATTTCTCCCGTCGCTATGTTCTGAGTTCAAATTCCGCCGAGGTTGACTTTGCTTTTCATCCTTTCGACATCGATAAAATAAGTACCAGGTGAACACTGGGGTCGATGTAATCGACTCATCCCCACCTCCCCGAAGCTGCCCCTATGGCAACAATTTGAAATAATAGTTGTTATTATTATTATCAAGGCGGCGAGCTGGCAGAATAGTTAGCACGCCGAGTGAAATGCTTAGTGGTATTTCACCTGCCACTACGCTCTGAGTTCAAATGCCGATGAGGTCGATTTTGCCTTTCATCCATTCGGGGGTCGATAAACTAAGTACCAGTGAAACACTGGGGTTGATGTAATCGACTAGATTCCTACCCCAACATTTAAAACTTTGGGCCTTTATTAGAAAGGACTATTATTATCATTCTTGGTAGGATTTATGTCGTTTGCGTGTTACTACCTCTAACCTTAGGTAACCACAAGTTTCATTAATAAGCATACAGTCCTCCAAAGCCGAGCTCACAATATTATTATTACTATTATTATTATTATTATCATCATCATCATCATCATCATCATCATCATCATCATCAAGGCGACGAGCTGGCAGAATCGTTAGCATGCCAGGCGAAATGGTTAGCGATATTTCGTCTGTCCTTACGTTCTGAGTTCAAATTCTGCCGAGGTCGACTTTGCCTTTAATTTTTTGGGGTCGATAAATTAAGTACCAGTTGCATACTAGGTCGATCTAATCGACTTGCCCCCTCCCCCAAAATTTCGGGCCTTTTGCCAAGAGTTGAAAAGATTATTATTATTATTATTATTATTATTATTATTATTATTATTTTATGTTTGACTTTTGTTTTGCATTTGTATTATTGTTATTGTTATTATTATTATTATTATTATTATTATCATTATTATTATCATTATTATTATCACCACCATCATCATCATCATCATCAAGGCGGTGAGCTGGCAGAGTCGTTAGCGCGCTGGACGAAATGCTTAGCGGTATTTCGCCCGTCGCTACGTTCCTCTCTGTACCTCTCTGTACATGTCATAATGGCATTATTTACTATTCCTTTGACATTTTCGATTGAAGTTCGAGGTTTGTTAAAAGTGAAATACTGAATTAGAAATCTATTTATTCTTCACCAATTTGGGATAGCTAATTATTTTTTATTAATTTTATGCGCGTTATGTTTATCCTTACAAATATCACTTTAACTTCACTGGAGACTTTACCGTTGGATTGGTTTGTGCGTAATTCTGTTCGATAAATTATGCTAATTCTGTTGAGTCGTGTATAGTGAAAAAACAGCTTTATTCTGATGGAATGTTAAGATTATGAGAGTGAAAACTGTCGACCATCTCAAGTAATTGTGATTTGTTTTCTATAAAGTAAAAAACAGTTTTATGGATATAAATCGTTTCTCGTTGGATGTGAGAAGCGCAGTTGCTACCGTGTTACGTCAGAGAACGTTACGAAATTTCTACGCTTACTTTAAGGTGCATGTGAGAGACATATAGTATTATGCTAATTCCGAAGGCGGTGAGTTAGCAAATTCGTTAACGTTTCGGATGACACTCTTAAGAACATTTCTTCCAGCTCTTTACTTTCGAACCTCAAATCAGGCTGACGTCAACTTTGCCTTTTATCCTTTCGGGGTCGATAAAGTGAAGTAGTAGTCAAACGCTAGGGTCGATGTAATTATCGACTTGTCCTCGCCCCACAAAATTATCTGCTTTGTACCAAAAAATGGAAAGAATATGAGATCAATTCTTGACAACCTCCTCCTATTAAAGTGATTGATAATTCAAAAATGATTTCTGTAGCAAAAGACTGAATAAATTATACATTTAGTAAGTCAATCAACATCCGCAGCTTAAAGAGATCTTATATATTAACAAGAGATAGCTGTCTCTCTTTCCCCATATATCCCATTATGTAACTGTGTATTTTCTTCCATTCTTCTCCCTGTGATTGTCTTGATGTTGCCCAACTTCTCCCTTTGTATCGCTTGCCTATCCTTTAGTTATCAGGAGGTCCCCTTAATATTAGCTAGAGGCCGGGTTTGTTTATGTAGCACATAACTAAACTAATTCATTTTCTTCTTGTAACAATTGACCATATACAGAGCCGTTTAGCATCATTGTAAGCCCCCGGGCAAATGAATTCATGGAAGCCAATTATATTTACTTATTAACATAAAGCGCAGAATTGGGTGTGTGGTGACACGCCTGTTTCTCATCCACATGGTTCCGGGTTGTGTCCTTCTCTGTGGCACCTTGGGCAAGTGTCTTCTACGATAGCCTCGGGCTGACCAAAGCCTTGTAAGTCGATTTGGTACACAGAAACTGAAAGAGCCCGTCGTGTATATATATATATATATATATATATATATATATATATATATATATATATATATATACATAGCGGTTCGGCAAAGGGGACCGATAGAATAAGTACTAGGCTCACAATAAGTCCTGGGGTCGATTTATTCGACTAAAGGCGGTGCTCTAGCATGGCCAGATTCAAATGACTGAAACAAGTAAAAGAGTAAATGAGTAACAGCAAGGCACAACATACATAAAGCAGAATTGAGGTTCCTGGGTGACCGCCTAATTTGCCCTTGCCTTAGTCAGAAGTTTTCCCAACAATTCCCCCCTACAAGTTCACTTTTCAGGAGACGGTATACGAAACCTCTTTCGCTTCTTTTCATTCGTCATATTTTACATACTTTCAGCCTCTAACATTCATGATTCTCACCCATACAGTGCAGCTGAAATTACAACTGCTGTTTTAAAATGCATTCATTTTTTAAAAACTTTTGTAATCATTTTCCTCCTTTTCTGAAACTGCGTCTAATTTCTCCAAAACCGCAGCAATCTGACATGTTTTTCTTTTTGATTTACTTTTCTTTGATCTTACCCCTTTTCGTTCTCGTTCTTCCCTATTATTTAAATTCATCAACTTATTCGAGCATCTTCCCTTCTATTTCAAACGGATTGTCTTATTTTCTTTTTACTAGCTATCATTATTTTCCTCCTTGTCAGTACTTATTTCTGTTCAGTATCTTCTTGCAGATGTATCAAGACATGTTATTAGATCTCTCAGTTCTTCATTATCTATTAGTAAATCAATATCATCGCGAAAACGAAGATTACCAACTTCTCTCAATCCTTCTTCAACGTTTTCCTTTAAAAGACTGAAAGGCTTCCGTCATTATACATTCATACTGAACTACATAAAACAGAGGCTTGGAATGAACGTTAGAATGCCGTGTTGGATACCTTGCGGTGTTTGTTCTGTGTTTCTGTGTTCTGTGTTCAAATCTGGTGAAGTCAACTTTGCTTCATATTCCCAAAGGGTCGATAAAGTATCAGTGTAGTAATGAAATCGTTTCAATTCGCAATTCTATTTCTCTCTCTCCTCTCCCTCTCTCTCCTCTCCCTCTCTTTCCTCTCCCTCTCTCTCCTCTCCCTCTCTCTCCTCTCCCTCTCTCTCCTCTCCCTCTCTCACCTCTCCCTCTCTCTCCTCTCCCTCTCCCTCTCTCTCTCTCTTTCTTTCTCACTCTCTAACTGTCTGTCTATCTGCTTCTCTGTCTCTCTATCTCCCATTTCTTTCTCTCTCTCACTCTTTCTCTCTCTCTCTTTCTCTCTCTCTCTTTTTCTCTCTCTCTCTCTATCTCTTTCTCTCTCTCTCTCTCTCTCTCTCTCTTTCTCCCTCTCTGTCTCTCTCTCTCTCTCTCTCTCTGTCTCTCTCTCTCTGTCTCTCTCTCTCTCTCTCTCTCTCTCTCTCTCTCTCTCTGAATCGGAAACTAAGAAAGGAGGATCACTCGGTCTTGTGATCACCATGGTATTGTTCTTGATATTATAAGCCGAATTATACTATTTGCTTCAATGCTTTGGATATTTCTCTGTAGGCACGACAAGAAAGCCTAAAACATTGAAAACGTTTGGTGTAAGGAGACATCCTTGTCTGGCACCAACTGTTGTTTCAAACTGATGATTTTGAAACCCAGGCAAAGCCTATTACATGGCAGAATCGTTAAGTACGACGAGCAAAATGCTTAGCAGCATTTCGTCCGTCTTTACATTCTGAGTACAAATTCCGCTGAGGTTGAACTTGCCTTTCATCCTTCCGAGATCGATGAAAGATAGTAGTAGTTCAGTGGTTCGCACACTTTTCACTGTGGTTCCCAACAGTGGTTCCCAACCCTTTTATCTAAATGGGTTTTCCCACGAACCTTTTTTAATATGTCTATCCTTATGTATATAGTCTTTTATTTTTTTATTCTTTCACTTGTTTCAGTCATTTGACTGCGACTATGCTGGCACACCGCATTTAGCCGAACAAACCTACCCTAGGACTTATTCTTTGTAAGATAAGTAGTTATCCTGTCGGTAACTTTTGCCAAAGCGCTAAGTTACGGGGATGTAAACACATTAGCATCAATGTAACTACATATGGATCGTTGGCGACCTTTTTCGTCCGTCTTCCTTTTCTCTGTCTCCTGTTTCTGAAGAAGAGCTTTGCTCGAAATGTAAAACTACCTTTCTTTCGTTCCCTGAGCGTCTGCTAATACTTTGCATGTACCACATCCTCACGTTGTTGTTTTTTTCTTGCGTTTTTTCTTCGTTTTCTTTCAGATTAATTATATATATATACATATATATATATATATATATATATATATATATATATATATATATATATATATATATATATATATAACATACAAAAATAAGAGGAATGACCAGCAAAAGTGGACTCCTATATGCTAGAAATAGATGCCGAATCATCTAACCACGAAAAATATGTTTTCAGTAAAACTTTAGCGACACAACAAACTGTAAAAGGGCAAGACAAATGAAAAAATACTAGATAACAAAAAAAAAAAACGATTAACCTACGTACCATGGTTTCACCTGTTAAAATTTACATAAGTAAATATCTGCAGGATCATCAGCGTAGTCTGTCGATTTATAAAATATAATTTCCAGAACTAGACACAAAACGTCCACCCGAAAGAGAGCACGTGTAGAGTTCTATAAATTCCCTAAATTTTTACTGAGAACATATTTTTCGTGTTTAGATGGTTCGGCATCTATTTCTAACATATATGAGCCCACTTTTGCTGGTCATTCCTCTTATTCTTGTATGTAATATAATTTTAATCTTCGGATTTTTTTAATATGCTAGACAACTGGTTTTAATTGATTAATATCAATTTCTACCCTTATTAATAAATTATATATATATATATATATATATATATATATATATATATATATATATATATATATATAAACATATACGACGGGTTTCTTTCAGTTTCCATCTACTAAATTCTCTCAGAAGGTTTTTAGTTGGCCCGAGGATATAGTAGAAGATACTTGCCCAAAATGCCACGCTGTGAGACTGAACCCGAAACCATGTGGTTGAGAAGCAAGTTTCTTACCACACAGCCACGCGACTCCTTGAAATTTTAAATTTAGTTCGCAGAATCCTAGTACTACCTTTGCCGACAACCAGGGGTCCACGGACTGCAGGTTGGGAACCAATGTACTAGTTGAACACTAAGGATGATTTGATCATCTAAGGCCTTCCCCAAAACATATGGGCCTTGTGCCAAAATTTGAAACAGATATTTACTATTGGTAGGTGGTTAGTAAACTTTACTATCATAGACCATAATCTCACTCACAATAAAGAGATTTTGAAGTAAATTATTTTTTGTGTTCCGAATGTTGTTTGCTAGAATATTTCGACAACAGAATTTCTCTTTTCTTTTGTACCATTTCTTCAAATATTGAACATTAGCATTTCATAATAATTTTCTCTCTTTAGTTTGGACTACTTTTATCTTGATGCTATGTTTGGTTCTTGAAACTTTACAAGATATTTTCTTTTGAAATTCGCTTTTATTTTCTACTAATTTCATGTTTCAGCTTTATTATTATTATTATTACTATTATTATTATTATTATTATTATTATTACTATTATTATTATTATTATTATTATTATTATTATTATCATTATTATTATTATCATTATTATTATTAAGGATGCAAGCTGGAAGAATCGTTAGCACGCCGGGAAAAATACTTAACGGTAATTCGTCCGCCTTTACGCTCAAGTGCCGCCGAGGTCGAGTTTGCAGTCATCATTTCGGGGGCGATAAATTAAGTACCAGTGAAACACTGGGCTCGATGCAATTGACTAGTCCTCTCCCCACCCCCAAATTTCAGGCCTTGTGCATATAGTAGAAATTATTATTATTATTATTATTATTATTATTATTATTATTAAGGCGTCGAGCTGACAGAATCGTTAGCGCAGCAGACGATATGCTTAGCTGTATTTCGCCTGCCGATATCTTCTGATTTCAAATTTCGCCGAGGTCAACTTTACCTTTCATCTTTTTGGGAACAATTAAATATTTACTAGTTACGCACTGGGGTCAATGCAATCGACTCAATGGTAAAAATCTGAAATCATTATTATTATTACTTTTATTATTATTATTATTATTATTATTTTAAGGTGGCGAGGTGGCAAAATCGTTAGCACTACTGGCAAAAAGATTAGCGGTATTTCATCTAACTATACGACCTCACCGAGGTCGACTTTGCCTTTTATCTATTCGTGGTCGATAAAATAAGTACCAATTGAACAACGGGTTCAATGTACCCGATTTACCCACCTCCCTCAAAATTACTGGCTTTGTATCAAAATTTGAAAGCATTAGTAACATTATTAAAAGTTAAAGTGGCGACCTTGAAGAATTGTCAGTCCGTCGGAGAAAATAGCTAACAGCATTTCTTCCGGGTTTATCTTCTGAATTCAAATTCCGCCGAAGTTGACATTGCCTTTCATCCTTTGAAGAACGATAAAATAAGGGACCAATCAAGCAGTGTGGCAGATGTAATTCACTATCCACTTCTCTACCAAAATTTTAGGCATCGGGCCTGTAGGAGAAAGAATTATTATTATTATTATTAAAAATACAAGCGCAGTAGTGGCTGTGTGGTAAGCAGTTTGTTTACCAACCATATGGTTCTGGGTTCAGTTCCACTGCGTGGCACCTTGGGCAAGTGCCTTCTACTATAGCCTCGGGACGCCAAAGCCTTGTGAGTAGATTTGGTAGACGGAAACTAAAAGAAGCTCGTCGTATATTATGTGTGTGTGTGTGTGTGTGTGTGTGTGTGTGTGTATGTGTGTGTGTGTCTGTGTCTGTGTATTTGTGTCTGTGTAGTTGCCCCCCCCCCAACATCACTTGACAACCGATGCTTGTGTATTTACGTCCCATAACCTAGCAGTTCGGCCAAAGAGACCGACAGAATAAGTACTACGCTAATAAAGAATAAGTTCTGGGGTCGATTTGTTCGACTAAAGGCGGTGCTCCAGCATGGCGGCAGTCAAATGACTGAAACAAGTAAAAGAATAAAAGAATATATATATTTATATATATATATATATATATATATATATATATATATATATATATATTTATATATATATATTTATATATATATATATATATATATATATATATATATATATATATATATATATATATATATATTTATATATATATATATATATATATATATATATATACATATATATGTATATATATACATACATGCATACATACATACATACATACATACATGCTACGATGGATAAATTGTCGCCATTTTATATCTTTATTATTTCGCGCATGTGCATTGTTTCCTTTGATTTTGTCGTCTATAGGTATAAGACGTCTGTGAGAAAAACAGCACCATGACGCAATTCACTCTGCCAGAAATTTGGAAACGACATGCTGTATTGCTTGGCATTCGCGTCGGAAGTTCCAATACGAACATTTCAGACAGTTGGCTGTCAATCTGAGTTCCAAAAACATGTACCGAGAGTGATAAAAATCAAACTCCCAGTCAACATCATGGTGCTTGGAGTGATCACTAGTAATGGCGACGTTATGCCTCCATTCATCTTCCCACACAGCCTTAGTCTCAACGCGGAAGCCTACATCAAGCACCTTGAAGAAGTAGTGCTAACCTGGAGTCAATAAGTTGGCTGCTGGAAGACCTTATTTCTGGCAACAAGACACTGCACCATGTCACACAAACAGAAGAACTCAGTCACGGCTGACAGACAATTTCTGCGACTACATCACCCCTAACATCTGTCCACCTTACTCCCCAGACTGCAATCCCCTTGATTTATTATGTGTGGGGTGCAGTTGAGCGAGAGACCAACGAAACTCCTTGTAACACCAAAGATGAAGTGAAGGTAAGGATTATGGCAGCATTGACCAGCTTAAACAAGGAGACCATCCAGAAGAGCTGCAAGAGATTCCGAAGTCATTTGGAGGTCGTGATTGGAGCCAATGGCGGTTTTATTGAATAAATTGTTCTTAGTATATCAAGATATTTTTACGACCCTGTAAATTAGCGGTTCTTCATAAGAAACCGATAGAATAAGTAGTAGGCTTAAGAAAGAAGTCCTGAAGTCGATTTGTTCGACTAAAACACTTCAAGGTTGTGCTCCAGTATGGCCGCAGTCAGAGAATAAAAGTATGGAATTGTTAACTATCTCTACAAACTCGAGTGATATATTTTTGGAACAAGAAAATACTTTGTCTTGTTACTATACATCTGCCCACCATACATCGGGCGTGTTGTTCTTGTTGATGGTATGAGCTAATTTTTCGAATTTGCTATAATTAGAGTTGTTTATAAATTCAAATAATTTCACTCTGCAAACTGCCAATGCTTGTCCAAGCCATTTTAACCAAGTACTCTTTTCGACGCAGCATGAGCATGTGATCCAGTTTTTCTATTGCAGTCAATTTATTTATCTAGATTTCATTAACAGTTGTGCATTACTTTCTTTTTTTTCAATTATTATCTTTATTTTCATAGTAATTCTCTATTTTAGCATTATAGCTGGAATATAAATTTGGATTATTATGATACTCTATGGTTTAACTGCCTGTCCTATTGTGTATATTTTGTTGTAGAACTGTGCACAATGTATTATAGATTATAAAAGGCATCTTTATGCACCGTGGAACCTAAATCCTTTTCATGCTTGTTTTCCTCCCTTCGAAATTGTATTTTATGCCCATTATCTGTCATGATATATCTCCATCTTGTTTCAGCAATCTCTACAATATTCCAAGAATATCTCAATATCTCTTTATCGCATCAGTTATGTATTGTACTTTTCCACATAAATAAAACACTCGTACAAAGCAAGGTTAAACTATAAAGGTTTTACATTGTTTTAAGTTTTAGTTTGGTTCTTCGGAATATTTATCGACACGATCCTTTGAAAAACCTTGTAACAAGCAACTGAAGCCACGGTCGCTTTTTCCCCAAACTCAAACAGATACCGCAAAGGCATTTGCATTTAGTTTTACCATAATGCATTTCAACACATAGATACCTGGTGTTTCCTGCCTCTTGTCCAGCAATGGATCATCCATGACTTTTCTGCGACGGACGAGCTCTTCAAGCCTCTGATAGGTCGCATTTTTAATCCTGCTGGACCAAAGCCATGTAAGTGGATTTGGTAGACGGAAACTGAAAGAAGCCCGTTGTATATATATACATATGTATATATATATGTATGTGTGTGTATATGGTTGTGTCTGTGTTTGTCCTCCCGATACTGGTGCCATACATCTTCATAACTTAGTGGTTCGGCAGAAGAGACCGATAGAATAAGTACTAGGTTTGCAAACAATAAATCCTGGGGTCGATTTTCTCTAAAAGGTGGTGCTCTAGCATGGCCGCAGTCAAATGACTGAAACAAGTAAAAGAGTAAAGGAATATATATATATATATATAGAGAGAGAGAGAGAGAGAGAAAAAAAAAAAAATTAAGGTACTCAGAGACCTGGATGTTTGTACATTTACAGATTTTTATTAATGTCACATATTAAATGAAGCGCTTTTCACCTAGTCGTGTAAGTTTTTCAAATTGTTATATATATATATATATATATATATATATATATATATATATATATATATATATATATATATATATATATATATATATATATATATAATTGCAGCGTGGAAGGTGTTTATAAGCCATTTAAGAAACACGCAAAAAACCATTAGATTCGCTTCAACATCTAAATTTAATTTGCCAAAAGATTTTCGTCGCTTTGAGACCGCGACCTGTTCACTGACAAAATTTCGTGCGGTCTCAAAGCGACGAAAATCTTTTGGCAAATTAAATTTCAATGTTGAAGCGAATCTAACGGTGTTTGCGTGTTTCTTAAATGGCTTATAAACACCTTCCACGCTGCAATTGTTTTCGTTCCAGCACACGATTTCAGATCAGGTCACTTGCTATGCAAGTACATCTCTCCATATATATAATATGTGACGACTAGTTGGTTGTCATAATAAAACTCAGAGTTCCCGATATCGAGGCTGAAGTCTGCTCCAGCAGCTCGTTAGTCATTAAGACAAACAAAAACGCTATGAAAAAAAAAACGTTGAATAAAGGGAAATTTTCTCCAATAAGCATGGGGAAAGTAAAACTTCGTTCATAGGTCCATAGAAACCGCATATGCACACATATATACACACACACACATACACGTACGCACACACACACACACACATACACATATGTATATATATCTAAATACATACTCACACACGCGTGTATGCGTAGACATATATCTTTAATGTATACATATATGTATATACAGGGTGACCCAAAAGTAGGTTTACAGTTATTCAACTATCTCTTTTGCATTCATATATTAACAGTTTAGATCTTAATTACAAAATAATATGAAATCATTATTCTATGCTAATTTAGTTAATTCTGTCAAGCTCCCTTTTAATTTTGAATGATAGAAATTTAAATGTATTAAAATGTTTTGAAAGAAATTTAAAGTGCCTACGAGATAAGTGTAAACCTACTTTTGGACCACCCTATATATGCACACACAAACTGACAAATATGTGTGTGCGTGTGTATGTATGTATGTATATATATATATATATGTATATATATATATATATATATATATATATATATATATATATATATATATATATATATATGTATGTATGTATGTATGTATGTATCATAAGGTCACACAAGGACCCTACTTGCTAGAAAGAGTAACTAAAACTCTCAGAAAATCCACCAATAACACTGAAAGATTCAACAGAAAAAACAATCGTAAGCGGACAAACAGGTCAAATTATTTGAACATACCAAATACAGCTCAATGCTAAATATTTTGGCATTTGGATACACTTCGATCATGATTTCTAGTTGTGGCGAAAAGCGTCAACCTTCATCAGCAAGTTTTGCCAACTGAAAATGTTTTTTAACTCGACACGTTGAAGTCTGCTGGCGTTCTGAATTGTTTTGCGTCAAAATCAGAACAGCTTCACTGTGAATATACTAATAAGGAGCAAAAATATTTAGCTCCTTTTTCTAGCAGGTAGGCACCTTGTGTGCCCTTAAGGTAGATATAAAATTTTGAATTTTAATTCTATAGCTATCTAATGCTATTTAAGGCCTGCAACCGCCTATATTATTATTGTTGTTATTATCAACTATTCATAATTACCGCAGATAGTAATAAGAATAATAATGTCTACATAGATATTCACTTCTGAATATTTACTCCTTATTAGTATTATTCTTTTATTTGTTTCAGTCATTTGACTGCGGCCAAGCTGGAGCACCGCCTTTATTCGAGAAAATCGACACCAGGACTTATTCTTTGTAAGCCTTGCACTTATTTTATCGGTCTCTCTTGCCGAACCGCAAATGGGACGGAGACGTAAACACACCAGCATCGGTTGTCAAGCGCTGTTGGGGGACAAACACAGACACACAACCCCCCACCATATATATATATATATATATATATATATATATATATATATATATATATATATATATACGACGGGCTTCTTCCAGTTTCCGTCTACCAAATCCACTCACAAGGTTCTGGTCTGCCCGAGGCTATAGTAGAAGACACTTGCCCAAGGTGTCACGCAGTGGGACTGAACCCGGAACCATGTGGTTGGTAAACAAGCTACTTACCACACAGCCACTCTTGCGCCTATATTTATACTTTTGCCCAGTGAGCTAACGGTTCTACCAGCTCGCCATTTTTAATGATTTAAATATTAACATATAAAATAATAATTGGCAGAAGGTCAAAAATTTGATTTCCCTTTGTTAGGGGAGGACAGCAGGGGGCAACTAAGAATCCTTTACATGACTGGTATTTAGGTAATTGAATAAACGAAAGGTGAAATACACCTCAGAGGACTTTTGAACTCAGACTACTAATAATCACTGATTCTATCCGATGATCAAGTGATTCCTTCAGTTTGTCGGCCACTTAAGAAGAATTTATCGATAAAAGAATAAACGCATGATAGTCAGACTATGCAAATAACACTGCAAACTTTACTAAAAATTATGAAGCCATAAAACCATTTTTAAAGGAAAAAATATCTACAATTCAATTTATTTATAGCAGCGAAATATTGAATGTGCCATGAAAACCTTTTCCTTTGGCATCTCTAGAGTATCACTTATTTCATCAGACATGTCATAAAATATAAACTTATGAATGTCCTTCTTGAATTAAGTGTTTCTTTAATGCTAAACACTTTACTAGCAAGTATTGCACGTTAACTTAAAATATATTGGCAACATTATCATTTTGTCTATTAACTTTACGTATCTCTCTCTCTCTCTCTCTCTCTCTCTCTCTCTCTCTCTCTCTCTCTCTCTCTCTCTCTCTCTCTCACTGTAATGTTGTACTGACGATCCCAGAATGAGGGAGACATAGCACTATCTACAACGACAGGAATACCCAATAAATGTATTTTATGGAAATATGGAAACATACTATTTCACGCCTAAGAAAAAGACCTCTCAATATAGGAAGAAATATTACAATAAAATATATAGACTTTGAAGTTGCTCTCTCCTCTTAAGGAGAATATTCAGCCTGTCTGTCGTCTCTTAGTTGTCTAGTTGTCGCTCTCTCTCCTCCTCTCTCCTTCTCTTTCTCTCTCTCCCTCTTGTACGTCCTCATAAATGAATGAAACGACCCTAGTACTAAATAGGAGATATACGTAGAATGCAGTGATACCCCAATACCCACAGGTTATACATACAAAGGTAGATTTGTTAGTTGACTGTTATGTAGACGTATATATATTCTTTTATTCATTTCAGTCATTTGACTGCGGCCATGCTGGAGCACCGCTTTTAGTTGAGCTAATCGACCCCATGACTTATTTTTTGTAAGCCTAGTACTTATTCTATGGGTCTCTTTTTGCCGAACTGCTAGGTTACGGAGACGTAAACACACCACAATCGATTGTCAAGCGATGTTCGGGGACAAACACAGACACACAAACATACACACACACGTACACTCATACATACATACATACATACACACACACACACACACACACACACACATATATATATATATATATATATATATATATATATATAAGTAGGTAAATGGATATGTAAGTAAATAGGTAAGTAGACAGATAGGTAAATAGGTAATACGGACAGACAAGCACACACACACACACACACACACACACATACACATACATACATACATACATACATACATACATACATACATACATACATACATACGTACATACATACATACATAGGTATAATATGACGACAGTCTCTCGTAGTCCGGAAAAGACAATTCGGCAACTTTTTGCAGAACAACCAGCAGAAATAATTTGTTCGTTGTTGTCAACTACATGTGTTGTACATTAGCACACTTCCTCCATCACATTGACATTGCCTGAACAGGCACACAGTGTACCACACATCAGGTGTCGAACTGATAACAGAGCAATATGATGTGAAGTGTTTTTCTCGTGAACACTGCTGTACGCGATCCAGGAATTGAAACCACGACCTCGTGATCGTGTGTACAACACCCAAACCACTAGGCTATGTGCCTTCATATATGTGGTATATAATTATGGAAAGAGCCGTTACCCTGACTGACCCTCAGATTATATTAAAATCAACGCGGTTTTTGTTTTATATCAGCTATGGAATTGACAGCGAAGAGTGGCAAAGAGAGAAATCCAGAAACATGGTGCATGAGCGGTAAACGCTGAGAAGAGTGGTTATCGCTGGTTCTGGGTGATGAATACCATATAACTGACGAAAGGAAGAGCGAGACAGGAGGTAGCACAAGATACGTCAGCTCTTAGAAGCAGATACCAACGAAGTAGGAGTGGAAAAAGCAGAATGAACAGATCAGTACATCTGTGAGCCAGAGGTTGGGAGGATAACGGTGAGCGAGGAAACAGTAAGTCTGTGGCTCACATATTTTGTTTCGATGTATCATTGGAATTTGCCAAACACCAATGAACACTTTGCATAGACCATTGGATCCACTAAAATGAGATAGAGGGGAGCAGGGGAACAGTGCCCATGATATTTTCAAGACTTCCAAGATTGGTTAGACTAATACGGTTTATGTTAATATAGGACATCCATTGGTCTGTGCCTATGTGAAAACAAAACCAGAATGAAAAGAAACTGAAGAGGTTTCTAGTTTTATGGAGGAGAAATTGTGGAGCGAAAAACCTATTCAGTTTTCAGGCTCGGGTATGTTAGTTTCATTATTAAAGATTAGAGAAAAATAGTGATTGGGTGTTCGCGACTGAGGATGATCAAAACTAGCTCGAAACCCGTCGTCTTCTGGAGGGTGATAGGGATTCACTCCCCTGTTTGCAATATATACAGGGTGCTGGCTGCTCCTATAACTAGCTGACAGAATATCTGCCTGGGGTTAAAACAATAGTAACATTGAACAGCCATATCGATGTGGTGATTAATTTTATGTGGAAAGAATATCTTTTCCTAAAACGTACGCCTTTTTTTAAAGTGCAAAAATAGTCTTTAATTTCCAGTACCTATAAATCGCATACAATTAACAATGTCCTTAATAATTCTATTTGAACATTTTATCAATAGTTTCTAGTTTCTAGTGTTAACGTATTTTTTTTCTATTCTTTAAGCTAGTTCATTATTTGGCAACAGAAGTCTTCGGAATACGAGATTTACAAATATTAATCTCATTTCATGTTAACCTTACATTTCTTTCTTTCATCAAGGCAATTTTATTTAAAATCTCATTTGCTTTTATCCCACTTTTCTTCGAGTCAACCATTTTCAAATTCTTAATTCTATAAATTCATAAATAACAATAATGTTAATTATCTATTGGATATACATTATGGAAAGTAGGAGAAATTTATGTAAACTACTACTTAAACTACTTTATTATTTTTATCAATGTCATTATCATCATCATCATCCTTTAAAGCATGTACACCAACAACTAAGATGGATTCTATTGTTCAATTGAAAAACATCTTCAGATTTGCCAAAGGTTTATTGATAGCTATGCTATGCTGCACATATTCAACAAAGTTGACATTTTGATCAAATCTTCTGAAGTTCAAATAAAAGTTAGAAATATTTAACAACAATGTGACAATATTAGAGTTGTTGTTGGGTACATTTTTGTTTATATCTTATTAGTTTCTGTTTGTGTGTGCGTGTGTGTGTGTATGAGAGAGAGAGAGAGAAGTAAAGCCAGAAGGAAATATCTCAGTAAAAAGTGAACAAAATCAGCTTGTGACTCCCAAGTTATTTTATTTAAATTTAAACATAATGCGGATGTGGAATTCATCTACATAATGGAATAATGCTGACGACATGACATGAATTACTTCAGCTGCAATAGATCACAATTTATAAATAAGTATATACATAGACTAATCACGTATAATAATTTATAATGGGGTTTTGATCGTGATCTTGATGATACAGAGTGACACAAAAATACAAAAGGAAGGGAAGTGAATTACAGTCAGAGACGTTAAATGTAGTTGAGTGAAAGTCAAAGAATCATTGCTGCAGTGAATCTATAGTGAGAGATTTCATAATGGCTAGGATAATATGGATTTTGATTGAAATGACGATACAAAATTTTGTCGTAATTTTGGGAGAAACTTTTTTTTTTACTTAATTTAAGAGCTTATTATAGTAAAAGGGAAAACAAGATAAAGATTGGAATACTAAATTTGGTGTGTATTATTTTAAATTATGGGCGATCGCAGACACACATACACAAACACACACACAAACACAAACATGTACATGTACACACAGGTACACACACGAACACACATACAGACACGCGCACGCGTGCAAATGATATAGCTTTTGTTTTCCTAAACTTAAATACGACAGTTAATCGCTAACAAGACTTGTTCGTTTCAAAATAAAAGTATTTTTAAACAAATGAAAATAGTAGAATATTTAAGCATATATATATATATATATATATATATATATATATATATATAATAATAATAATAATAATAATAATAATAATAATAATAATAATAATAATAATAATAATAATAATAATAATAATAATAATAATAATAATAATAATAAAAGAAAGCAACCATACTCTCGGATATGCCAATACACACAGATAGAGAAATTAAGGCCAATAGGTCAGATATAGTTGTCAGAGATCATGAATGAAAAAAAACGCTTTCTAATTGATGTATCATTGCCAGCAGATGACAACGCTTCCCTAAAAGAAATGGAGAAACTTTGAAAATACAAAGACCTGGAAATAGAGGTAACTCGAATGTGGAATCTAAAAACAGAAACAATTCCTATCATAGTAGGCGCATTAGGTATGATAAAAAAATATTCAGACAAATACATAACAAAAACACCAGGACTTACAAATATATATATAACATACAGAAAATTGCACTACTGGGCACTGCACACATCCTACGCAAAACACTTTCAATACAATAACCATAAGAGCATCACAACAAACCACAGCACATGCCTAAGGCACACAGAGCTGCGCTTGCTAGTGAAGTGAAAGCACACTATAAAAATAAAACTACTGAATAATAATAATAATAATAATAATAATAATAATAATAATAATAATAATAATAATAATAATAATAATAATAATAATAATAATAATAATAATAAATCCGTCCCCGAATGTCAACGCCAAAGCTCGTCATGCCTCAATGATAACAAGGCAGATCACAAACCAGAGTGGTTATCGACCGAATCACAAAGGGCCACTCACTCGAAATAGATCTGCTAGCCTTAAGAAGCTACGTCACGAAAGCTCGGAGACGGTATTGTCTCAAAAAACTTACCCTAAACAGACAGATCCGTCCCCTAGCGTCAACGTCGAAGCTTGTTATGCCTCACTGTTAATAAAACAAAATATAAACCGCAATGGTCATAGACCGGATTATAAAGGACCACTTACTCGGATAATGAACCAGATCCGAGACGAGAAATCTGCTACTGGTTCAAATCTTCCCGACACACAGGAGCTGGAAGTACCCCACAACCGGAATATTCCAACAGATGGCCATCCATGCTCGTCATCAAATAACCAAAAGAAAAAGAATGAAAAATGGTCTAGGGAAGATAATAAAGAAGTTCTTAGAGCCTTCTACCGTGCCATATATTTCCCTACAGATAAATCTAATACTGTACAAACCTACTTAAACTGGAGACAGAAACACCTTGCAGTAAGACCCTACATAGACAGTAATAAACTTGCCAACGTCAGAAGAAACATTATAAAAAAAAAATTACTAACTGAAATAGAGATTGACCAAATTAAGCAAGCAGTAAAGGATAAAAAGAATGAAACTGCAGCTAAAGAAGATACTACAGAGGAAATAATTATAAACCAGCCCAAGGCTGATGAAAATACAGTAATAATTGAAAGAGTTAAGGTAACTGATAGGCAAAATAAAATACTCTCTGAACCAACCATAAACACTAAGGCAGGTGAAAATCAAATAGATGAAGGAAGTCATACAGAAATCGACGCAACAGAACTACATGATCTAAAAAATCAAATCATGATTGAATGGCTGAAAATTAAAGAAACTAGTATGAATGAACGCGACACTCTCCCCAAAATTCGCAATTCTAACCAAAACCTGAAAATAATTGGTAAAATCCGCCTTGCACTTAAGGATATAATTTCAGCTAATGATGTTGATATTACAGATCTCAACCACCTGTACTATGCATCCGCAAGAATCTCAACGATTCTATGTGGTGAAAAGATTAGAAAAAGACAACACTCCCACAAAAAGCCTTCTTGGCAAGAACGCATTCAACACCAAATTAAGCTGCTTAGATCTGACATAGAATGTTTGAAAAACCTTAAATTTGACAAGAGTATCAAACCTACAAAGACCCAAAAACTAAAGAAAAAATATAACATGAAAACCATAGTTGACATTGATGCCACCATAGAAACCATCAAACAAAAGGTATGTGCTAAAGCTGCCCGCATAGCAAGGTATGAAAAGCGTGTTAAATTCTTCCGAGATAATAACATGTTCAAAAATAACCCCAAAAATTTCTACAGGAAGATAGGGAAAACACCAGTAACAATAAAGTCTGTCCCATCAAAAGAAGAAGTGCAAGAATTTTGGAATAAAATCTGGGCAGAAGATAAAACACACAATGAAAAGGCCCCTTGGATTGATAGAATAGCTACAGACCTAGACTCCTTAGAGGAGCAAAAGTGGGAGGGGGTCAGGGTAGAAGATATAAGATCTGCTCTCAGGAGGTCAAGCAAATGGAAGTCTCCAGGAAAGGATAAAATTCCTAACTTCTGGTTGAATGCCTTCCCAGAAAGCCATGAACTGCTAACAAAACTTTACAACGATGTTTTGCAAAACCCTAGTTTGATGCCCTCTTGGCTAGTTAATGGTTTAACATTCCTGCTTCCAAAAAATGAGGAAACAAACGAACCAAAAAATTATCGCCCCATAACCTGCTTAACAACAATGTATAAGACGCTAACATCTGTCCTAACCGAGTACACCTATAGTTTTTTAATAGAAAGTAGCATATTCCCTAATGAGCAAAAGGGATGTAAACGTGGATCTTATGGTTGTAAAGATCAGCTACTCATCAATAAGATGATCTTAGAAGATTGTCACAAGCGACACAAAAACTTGTCAATAGCCTGGATAGACTATAAAAAGGCCTTTGATAGCCTACCACATAGCTGGATTAGGAAATGTCTGGAAATGTATAAAATAGCTCCTACTCTGCGAAACTTTTTATCTGTAAGTATGAGATCATGGAGAACCACACTGATGTTGAACAATGACAATGAATCTCTAAATGCTGGAGATGTAAGAATTTCATGTGGCATTTTCCAGGGTGACTCACTATCACCACTCCTCTTCTGTCTAGCCCTAATACCGCTCTCAAAATTGCTCAATGATGCACAGTATGGTTATAAAATATTTGATAAAAATATAAATCATCTCATTTACATGGATGATTTAAAGCTCTTTGCAAAAAATGACCAACAACTCAAAGGCCTACTAGCGATTGTTAAACAATTCAGTGATGACATCAGGATGCAATTTGGCCTTGATAAATGTGCAAAAGCTATCTTTATCAAAGGAAAAATGACAAATACATCTAATGTGAACCTTGACCAGCAAAATGTCATAAAAGAGTTAGAACCAGCGGAGAGCTACAAATACCTAGGGGTAATTGAAGGGGACAATATCAAGCACTCAGTGATGAGGGAAAGGATCAGAAGAGAATGTTATCGCAGGGTGAGAGCAATACTGAAGACAGAGCTGAACGCGAGAAACAGGATCGAAGCGATCAATGCTCTAGCCATACCAGTCGTGACTTACAGTTTCAACATCGTTAACTGGTCAATTACTGAAATATGTAATGTTGACAGAAAAATACGAAAACTGTTGACAATGCATAGAATGCACCACCCTAAGGCAGATATAGAACGTCTTTATCTGCCAAGAAAAGAGGGAGGTCGAGGACTACTACAGCTGGCATTATCAATGAAGGTAGCCACAATTGGCCTAGACACCTATATGAAAAACTCTGAGGACTGGATGCTAAAACTTGTCTTAAAATATGAAAGCAAGAAAGCATCTTACTCAGTAACAAAACAGGCAAAGGAATATCTAAGTGAATTCCAATTGCAACAAATTCAAGAATTAGACGAACTAGAAACACCTACAGAAAAAGCTAAGCGCTTGAAAACCCGTGCTAAAATTGCTGCCTTAGCTATTATGACTGAAAAATGGCATGGAAAACCTCTCAATGGCAAATACCCAAAGAGAGCGAATAATGCAGATATTGACAAAGCCCTTACCCACCAATGGTTAATGGCCTCTGGATTGAAATCAGAAACAGAGGGGTTTATCATAGCAGCCCAAGATCAATGCCTACCTACAAAGAACTACCAGGCCAACATATTAAAGAACGGCAGCTCCCCATTATGTCGTATATGCCAACAACAAAATGAGACCATCGATCATGTTGTCTCCATGTGCAGTCTGCTTGCGCCTACAGAGTATCTCAACAGGCATGATAGAGCTGCACAATATATTCACTGGGTAATATGCAAAAACCTGGACTTGCCCCATGATAAAAACTGGTGGGAACACAAACCACCCCCAGTACTTGAAAATGATCACATTGCACTCCTCTGGAACTTCACCATTCAAACTGACAGAAAGATAGACGCAAATAGGCCAGACATCATACTGAAAGACTTCAGACAAAAATCATGCCTCCTCATTGATATGACTGTCCCAATTGATATAAACGTATCTGTCAAGACCTACCAAAAACTGAGCAAATATAAAGATCTTGAAATAGAAATTAGCAAAATGTGGAATCTGAAGACGAAAACAATACCTATTGTCATAGGTGCCCTGGGAATGACAGCGAAACGGGCTGATTACTACCTAGCTCAGATACCAGGAAACCCCAAAATGGCTGAAGTCCAAAAGATAGTGCTCATGGGAACTGCCCATATCCTACGTAAAATACTGTCTATGTGATCTCAAATTTTAAAGCAAACATAATTTTCTCATGGTTTCTTAAACATTCACTTGAACAAAACTGTACAAATCCAAATATATGGTACCCTAGGCATAACACCTACATGAACTTCTAACTTGTTGTCTCTTGAGGTCTCTGGGTGAGACTTGGATCCAACTTGTACAAATGCAAAACAAAAGTCAAACATAAAATAATAATAATAATAATAATAATAATAATAATAATAATAAATGGCAAGTTTGTATGTTTGTGAATTTGTTACTTTAACTTTTCTGAGGTTAACCAACATACCTTGATGAGATTTGACACGTATGTGGGGCTTATGTCCATGCAGTCACTTAGGCACTTGGAAGTTTTTTAAAAATCGAGTTTTAACCAGCATCGATTTTTTAAAAATCGTAAAATTTCGGCATTTTTCGCACTAGCCGTCGTGACATCAATATGACGAAAAATGCCAAAATTTGATGAAAAATGTTTCATGGGTATAAACAGACAGCTTATTAACAGTAATCTATTTAGCATTTGCTAATTCTGCATTTCAATGCGAATTATTTTGATTTACTAAAACGTATTATTTCAATCCGTTGTTTTAATTCCCCGGCATTTCAGGTTTTGATTAGGTAAGACCATTTTATTTCTCAAGTAAAATTTAGGCATTTTGTGCACTAGCTGGCGTGACATTAATTTGACGAAATCTGTCCCAAAGCGTAAAATTTCGCCATTTTACGCACATGCACAAGGATGAGGACGAAACGGGTTCGCTACCAGACTCTGCTCAGTTTTTCGTCAAACTGGTCCTACCCATTAATATAAATTTTAAATTTTTGAAAAATGTCGAAATTTGACGAAAAATGTTTCATGGCTATAATCTAGTGATACTAGATTAGCGATACTGGCACACAGTCGTTTGTCGTAGTAACTGTGCATTTATAAACAGCATTGTAGTGTAAGCAATTGCCCTTCAAAGGACAATTACTAAGAACTTTTTATTACATGTCTTTTTATTGTGGATTACAGGTGGTGTATTATATGTGGTAGAGAAGAAACTTTGGCTGTTATGGTTGGGATATTAGGATTTGAGGGAATCAGAAAGCGTTTGGTTTCATTCATTTCTGAACATGGTAGTTACGTCAGAGAAGCGATTAAGTGGGGAGCCGTCTCGCTGACGTAATATTGCGAGTGACTCTTGGCAACAAAATTTACAAGGTCGTTTGTTCCCTACGCGTGGAGCTCCACAGGAGAGTTTGTAGGAGATACTCTCAGATTTAAGGTAGTTGTGCGGATGGCGAGAGAGGTAGATCGTTTTCTAGTAAATAGTGGGAAAGAGCTCAAATGTAGAAGATAACGGCGAAAGTGCTCAAATGTACAAAATAAGCTCAATCATTCCACCAATGTAAATTTTAGTGAAGTTGACCCGTGTAGTGTTAACGGTACATTTATATCATAAGCATTTGCCTTTCATAAGGCAATTACTAAGTACTCTGATATTGCATTATTATCCACGACAGAGTCATTGAAATTAGCAAGATTGTTTGTTCAATGATTAGAATACGGGTTAATGGCGTTAATGTTATTCTTACTGAGTGTTTGGTTGCTCGTTTTAGAAGCATCTACGCTACCATCACGAATAATTGTATTAGCCACATTATGGGCGCTGTCGAAGTAAACAGTAGCCTTTATACTCTTCATTGTCTTCAAATATTCAATTATGATTCACAAAGGGCTATATCGGCATGTGAATAGTGATGGACTATATTTCCTAAACAGTAGTAACTGGGGCTGATGTTACTATTACAGAGGTATTGGTATGTATACCAGCCATTGGTAATATACCAGTTATGGCAGCGATTATTAGTGACCTTATCATTAATATTATTATGAATTATAAGGGATTTTTTTCCAGTTCAAATCCTGCCAGGATTGCTTTATATCCCATTCATCGAGTGTCGATAAAATTAGCATCAGGCAAATACTGGATCGATGAAATCGATTTGACTTGTAGACTTATCACTATGTAAATTATTATTGATGTTCTTGTTGTTATTGTTGTTATTGTTGTTGCTTTCATCATCATCATCATCATCATCATCATCATCATCATCATCATCATTATTATTATTATTATTATTATTATTATTATTATTATTATTAAAGTAGTAACTTTTATTATCATAATCATCATCATCATCATTATTATTATTGTTATTATTATTATTATTATTATTATTATTATTATTATTATTATTATTATTATTATTATCATTATTATTATTATTATTATTATTATTATTATTATTATTGCTGTCATTATTATTATTAATATCATTGTTTTTAATATAGTCATTCGACAGAGGACATACTGGGACAAAACAATATACATCAATGTGTATGTGTAAGCGCGTGTCCAATCTAACTGCTTGTGTGTTACAGGTAGGCTGAGAGAAAAAAGAGATGGAAATAAAAAATAGAGTGAGATAGTGAAAGAAATAGAGAGAGAGAGAGAGAGAGAGAGAGAGGAAGAGGAAGAGAGAGAAAGTGGGAGGGAATGTGAAGAGAAAAAGATGTACTCACTCTTTTGTTGTGAAACAATATGCTTCCTTCATTCCTTAGTTAATCAATATGTTAAGGTTATCATATTGATTGAATATGTAAGTAGTGACCGATCTTAAACCTGCTTCAGTCATTAATAATTCATATGAACACTTCAAAACGGGTTATTGAAAAAAAATAACACAACATTTATTCTGTTAACTCTTCCATTTGTAACAACAAAATCAAGTATACAATTGATTCACTGGATAGCATTCATTGATTTCTCTTCCTGGCATCTTGCTTCATCGTAATTTTAAAATATATATTCTGAAATTATGTCGTTGTTTATCGTTATTTCTGTTGTTACTGGTGCTGTGGTTATTGCTGTGGTTGTTGTTGTTGTCGTTGTTGTTGTTGTTGTTGTTGCTGTATGTAGATGATCATCCAGCCTTTTTGTGGGGATAACATTGGATTGCATCATTTAATATATCTTTCCTTTTCAGAAACAGGTATTCATTATTTTATTCTTTTATATCTTTCAGTCCAAAGACTGTGGCCACGCTGTAGCACACACACACACACACACACACACACACACTCACACTCACGCACATACATGCATATACATGCATACATACATTCATGCATGTATCCATAAAATATAAATACACATATAAGCATTTATGTATGTAAGAATGTATATATATATATATATATATATATATATATATATATATTATAATTATTAGTATTAGTATTACTACTACCACTACTACTACTACTACTACTACTACTACTACTACTACTACTACTACTAGTAGTAGTAGTAGTAGTAGTAGTAGTAGTAGTAGTAGTAAAAACAGCAGGTTGCAATGTTTCACCAAAATGAAGAATTATTTCTAGCATTGTAGGTGTTTTTTAACACCCTAGTCACATTTCGTGACAATTATATGTATGTGCATATGTCTTGGCTGAGTGTATGTGTGTGTGTATATATATATATATATATATATATATATATATATATATATGTGTGTGTGTGTGTACATATATATATATATATATATATGTGTGTGTGTGTGTGTGTGTGTGTGTGTGTGTGTGTGTGTGTGTGTGTGTATGTATATATATGTATAAACAAACGACGTAACGTATACTGAATGTGAAAACGAACAGGAGACAAACAGAAAGTCCATAATTCTTCATCAGTTATCGTCGAACTGGCACTGTTCAGTTTATACATACATACATACATACATACATACATACATACATACATACATACATACATGTTACAGATAAGAATATAAATTTCGAACGCAGTAAAGCTGTAAGAACAACAGAGAAAGATTGGGTGATTACGTTTATAAGACGGGAAAAAAAGTTGTGTGTTTGTGTGTGTGTGTGCGCGCGCGCATACGTGTGTCTATAGTAGATGTATATAGATATATACACACATATATACATATATACGAGGGCGTGCTGAAAATTTCCTGACTGTGTGTTGTGAAAGGCCTGGCTGGAAGCCCTCCATTCTGAGTTATTTTACAGGGTTTAGAAAATCAGAAAGACTGCTGCAATAAGCGTATGAATCTGAGAGGAGAATATGTTGAATAAAATCATAATTAACTGATTGTCCTGTATTTTCTTTTACCCAAAGCCAGGAACATTTCAGCAACCCCCTTATATATATACGACGGGCTTCCTCACAGTTTCCATCAACCGAACTCACTCACAATGCTACGGTCGACCCGGCGTTACACTTAGAAGACAGCTGCCCGAGGCTCCGCACAGCCGGACTCAACCAGAAACCAGAAACTAACATGCGCCTTTGTAGAAAAAGAACCATAATCACCCATTGATGGATACTATCGATTCCACGTAAATTTCCGTCTCTTCCCAATTCTCTGCCATAATAACACAAGTGCATAAATAGCAACAATTAAGTAAAACCATAATTTATTTATGCACATGTTAGGATTAGCGCTTCCATTTTACCAATGCAGTAAATTGCTGAGAAATTAGCGAAAAGGTTAGAGAAAAAGAAAAGAAAAACAAGCAAAAATACGAAATATATGGCTCCAACTATGGTTTCCTATTTTTAACGTCTTCTAATTCGATAAAAAGCGCTTTACATGTTCCTCATCCCCCATTTTTCCCACTCTTCTTTTTTTTTTCCTTTTTTTATGTGTGTGCTGCATCATCATCATCATCATCATCATCATCATCATCATCATCATCATCTTCTTCTTCTTCTTCTTGTTCTTCTTCTTCTTCTTCTACTTCTTCTTCTCCTCCTCCCCTCCCCCTCCTCCTCCTCCTCCTCCAACTCTTCATTTTGTTTTTCTTCTAATACTATTCTCTCTTCCTCGTCCCTTCCATCGTCATCATCACCGTCAACACCAACAATCTCATCATCATCATCACCATCATCACCACCACCACCACCGCTATCATCATCAGCATCATCATCATCATCATCATCATCATCACCTACTTCTGCTCGTCCTCCTCTTACTATGAGCGTTATTTTTGTTTTTAGCTCTTTTTTTTCTCACTGTTTTTTTTTTCCATAGCCAAAATAGTCAAACATGATATATTTTCATACAAAAACAACATATTTACTAATTAACCATACACCAGCTATTGCAGAAAATGTACAAACAACAGGAAAATGCTGCACAAAAAACAAATCAGGATAATGGGGTGTTGTAACGATTATGCCTTTATATATACCACCATATATATATATATGTGCGTGTGTGTATATATATATATATATATATATATATATATATGGGGAGAATTCACAATAAAACAAAAACAAAAGACGAACATAGGTGGTGTAGACAACAAACAGATGTATTAGTTTGTGAAAAAGTTTTTATCTACGCTCTTCCACAGAAAGGAACGCAGAAAGAAACGGAGAGAAAATAAGGAATGCGTAGTGGCTAGCGATTTATCATGGCGAATATATATATATATATATATATATATATATATATATATAGTGTATATATACATATATATATATACAGCATATATATCTACACACACATACACACGTACACACACACACATACAAGCAACAAAGAGATACAGGCGTCAATTCATTACGGCCGTTTCCAACGGTCTCCTGTAAATGATTAATAAGAACATTACATCATTGTAAGGAAACCGTGTTCGTCAGATGAATTCATGATTTTCAAACATAAAGGACAATTCAACCTATTCAACATAGTTAACAAATTCACAGAGAAAAATATTTACATTGATCCAGCCACCATATATATATATATATAGTTGAAATTTATAGAAAAACAAAAGACGAAGACAGGTGCATGAACAATAAGTATGAGATGTATATGTTATTTATATTAATATATGATCGAACGCCACGCATCGGTTTCCAAGTAAGTTTTATCTTAATAATACCGACGCGCACTCTACAACCTATCTCTATTCTACCTCCCTCTCGTG
>NC_142933.1:44008159-44015659 GCF_046866305.1 Octopus bimaculoides | reverse complement strand
CACTGAACAGCAATAGATATTTAAGTATTGAGTGTTAACATCGAAACCAGCCAAATGCAAAACACTTTTCCTAAGATATAAATTTTAAGCAGACACTCTTTTTCTCTGGTATCAAATATGAAGTCACTTGAAACAATCACAGATAATTACTTTCCAAATCACAATGGTGCACAGAATCTGACGTCTATAACCGAGTTTTCGCAATGGGAAGTAGATGCGAGATCTCTCTTTCTGTTTCATCTCCCCCCCCCCCTCTCTCTTTCTCTCTCAGGATAGGACGATAGTCTATAACAGATTGCATTTCTTCAATAAAGTTGACATTACAAATTAATGAAACGCTCGTGTAATCAACAGTACTGCCGCAGTTTAGACAATAAGTTGTATTGTTCCGTGGTATAGTTATATGTAGGTTAGTTAAGTTTCCTTGATACGTACAATACATGTCGGCTAGGACGTGATATGAACCGCTGACTTGCCGACAGTCTCTTCACAATCTTATTCAGCCGGCCATCTGATAAATATTGGTATTTAATTTAGCTACTTCTGAAGTATCGGAAGAAGTTCCATCGAGAATAATGAGATTATGAATCCTCAGCTTCTAATCCTGTTATAATAATAATAATAATAATAATAATAATAATAATAATAATAATAATAATAATAATAATAATAATAATAATAATAATAATAAATTCTTTTTTTAAAGCACCATCCAGATGATGTAGTAAATGGCGAGGGCGTTACCATCCTTTGGAACTTCCCAATACAAACGGACAGAAAAGTTGACTCCATAATAACAACAACAATAATAATGAGCATTATTATTATTATTATTATTATTATTATTATTATTATTATTATTATTATTACAGCAAGTCCATCTAAAAACGTAAGAATTTATCGAATTGAAAACTTTATACATATCGTAACAAATGTTTTTGTGTAAACGTGATGCTCATAAGATATAAATGGGTGACCGCCTCCAATGGGAAACTGAGAAATATAATAGATATACTTGACATGATCTCCCTCACTTCACATGATCTCTCTAACAAACGCTGAAAACATACAAAATCAACAAATACATTGTTTTGTAAGCTAACGAAGGAGACTACTTTATGCCGTCACACAGTCTGATGTAACTAAGTTTAGTCTTGGATACATTATGTCTTGAAAAAATGGTGGGTCGAACTCAGTACTTGTATTTTTGAAATTTGGAACTTATTCTATCGTTCACATTTGCCGAATCCCTACGTTACGGCATCGTAAACATAACAGATGTTATCAAGCGGTTTAGAAGACAGACACAACCAAAAAGACACACACACACTCACGTACACACACATGTAATGGGCTTCTTTCCAACTACCAAATCCACTCACAAGACTTTGGTCGGTCCGAGACTATAGTAGAAGACACTTGCCCAAGATATCACGCATTGGGGCTACGCTCGAAACCATGTAGGTGGGAAGTAAACTTCTTACCACACAACATTGCCTACGTCTATGGTAATTAAACAGGGCGTTCGAAAGAGGTCGGAGAAAGGGAGGAAGCTGTCCTCAAACCGGAGATCTGGGATGAATACTTACAACAAAACAGATTTACTTGAAGGTAGTATTAATCCAAATGATAGATTAAATCTTTCATCCAATAACTCAAAAGAAAAACGCCGCAAGTCATCTCCTCCGGTATTCTTAGTAATTCATCCAATCTACCGTTTTGGACTGGAATTTTATAGTATAGTGTCCGAAAAAATAGAAGTCGAAGATGACCTCAGAGGAATTTGAACAGACAGTGCAGGGATCCGGAACAAATACTGCTAATCGATTTGTCCTACACTCGAACCGATCCGCCAATTCACTTTTGATCAATGCATCAGACTTAGAAATAAAATGAAATACAATTGATTCAAGTGATATATCTCTTTCAATATTAACTGGAACGTTATCAACTTCATAAGAGCCAGATGGTGCCATCTGCACTAAATTTCTTCATCGACCAACTTATGCGTTCCCAAAAGGAGACATTTTATTATATTACTTAACAGAAAATGCTTCAACTCTGAAAATAGAAATTCCTGAAACACGCTCCACCATTACGTAGATCGTTCTACTGAAGCATGTATCACCGCCATTACGTACACCCGCATATTTTAACATGCACACCTACCATTATATGCATCCTCCTAAGCATACTGTCTGACACGGACATTACACTTATACTTCTGTAGACCCCAAATATCAACACATACATATAATATATGGAGAAAACATTAACACTTTTCAATGAATTGATTCTAGCAGCAATAGCAGCAGGGGCAGAACCACACTGGCACATACAATAGATAATACAACTACAAAAAAATATGTACATAAACAAAGCTTCCAACATTCTATTGTGATAATATTTTGATGATAGAGTCACGTGACCGTGACATGTCGATAGAGTGAAGCAGAGAGAACGTTTTGTCTTCAGAATAACAACAAAGAAATTAATTAAGAACTCGAAAATATTAAAAAAATGTAATAACATGGGGAAAGAGAACAAAGTAGTGCTGTAATTAAATATATCTATAAATAGGGCGACATTTGGTATTCACGTCCAGTCCCATTCCGTTATGTATTCGGATGAAATGTTTAACCCTGAATTAACCAAAAATGTTTAACGAACGAAAACAAAAGCACCATTTTCTCTGCATATGGTGATCAGTACGTTTAATCTATTTTGCACTAATAACTAATATAGCCTCAATGAAATTGTGTTGCTATTTTATTATACAAGAATGAATGCAGAAACAATCAATGTTGCTATGTAACTAGAATGTTACAATGTTTTAATACTGCATTTAGTTTATCGTGTAACCTTAAGTTATATTGAACGGCGTTTTTTTTAAAACTCATTTAGAATTTACTACAACTCAGAACAGGTCCCAGGATACAATGGATTACCCATTTACGAATCGTTTTCTAAACTGAATTGCAATTTTATTTTCTTTGAAAAAAAAAAAATACATTTGCATAACGGGCTGATCAATGACATACGAGCAAATTACGCACGCTTGGATCCCATTCAGCAAGCGAACTTAAATTTGAACAAGCCACGAGAAGACGGCGTATATAAATAGGAGGGAGACTTTGTACAGACAGTTCGTTATCGTCCATGTTTATATTTCATAAAGCGTGCATATTATAGATATAACGGTTTCAAATTTTGGCGCAGGGCCAGCTGTTTTTGAAGGGAGGAGGAAATCGTTTATATCGATTCCAATATTTGACTGGTACTTACTTTATCGACTCCGAAAGGATGAAAGGCAAAGTTAACTTCAGTGGAATTTGAACTCAGAATGTAAAGGCGGATGAAATACAGCCAAGCATCAGGCGTGCTAACAATTCTACCTGTTCGCTGCCTTATATATACTCTTACTCTTTACTCTTTAACTTGTTTCAGCGATATGACTGCGGCCATGCTGGGGGACCGCATTTAGTCGAGTAAATCGACCCCAGGACTTATTCTTTCTAAGCCTAGTACTTATTCTATCGGTCTCTTTTGCCGAACCGCTAAGTTACGGGGACGTAAACACACTACCATCGGTTGTCAAGCGACATTGGGGGGACAAACACAGACACACAAACATATACACGCACATACATATATATATATATATATATATATATATATATATATATATATATATATATATACGACAGGCTTCTTTCAGCTTCCGTCTACCAAATCCACTCACAAGGCTTTGGTCGGCCCGAGGCTATAGTAGAAGACACTTGCCCAAGATGCCACGCAGTGGGAATGAACCCAAAACCATGTGGTTGGTTGGCAAGCTACTTACCACACAAAAAGTAAAAAACATAACTATGGGACAACAGATACTAGACACAAGGAAAAAACATACACACATATACATATACACACGTATATATGCAATGTATATATACTTAAGTATATTCTGTTGATGAGTGGAGAAATAGAATATCATTTCAGAAATTTATGTGGAATCTAGTGTCGCTTGGAACAGGCTACTTATTTCAATTACTCCTATAAAAACAATTTAGTTAACGAACAGAGTTCCTGGACGGAGTTTGTATACGGCGACCTCACCGTATATTATTCTGAATAAAATATGGTGAATAAAATCTAAATGTTAACTGGTGTGAGAATAGGAATTTTGTTCAGGATGAGAGATAGTATGGGATGATAATTATTTGAAGTGTGGTTAGTATGCAATCCAGTGTGTGTAGTAATCCAGAAGAGTTATAGAGACCCGGTAGTGTGTTTGCAACGCTTTGATTTTGGATTTTACTTAATATTTCATGAACTTGCTGTGTAAATGCAACATTTCAAAAGAGGGAAAATCTAAGTTTTTTTTTTATAAACATCTTTATATATTACTTAATAATCTTTGATATAATCGTATCGGTTTCCTGGTTTCGAAAGTTCTAAGATACTAAAGCGAATACTGAAGGCTTCAATGAAGCAACCAAACATGGCGTAAATTCAGGCGCCATGTTGTTAATGGTGATGCGGTATGTCGTGATGGTGGAGAATGACGACAGTCTGCGCAAAAATGAAACAAAGAAAAATTGCTTTCTATTTTATAAAGGATTATATGTCGAGTGGGTGGATACGCATGCGCATGGCCGATATCTGAATAGACCGATAATTCTTTGATTGTATACTTGTGATTATGGGATTTTGTGCCTGAAATATATAAGGTTATTAAATTTATTTCTTTTTCCGCATTGTAAGAAGCTCTCCGTCTTTGTACAATGCTTCAAGCAAGCTGCAATGCTCTTCTTTCACACACACAGACACACATACAGACGAAGATACACGCATACATATATAGAAATACATTCACCCACTTGCACACAGAAACACGTACACGCACACACACACACACACGCACACACACACACACACACACACACACACACATACATACATGCATTCACGTATACACAATACATTAATCAGTTAATTAATTCCGAAGATTGACACATCGTTCAGTCTTTCAGCTGCTACAAACAAGTTAACTAATCCTGACGAGGTTTTAACGAAAAGGAATTTACTGCATCCGAAGTTATAACCTGTTTTCCGGTAACCCTATAGTTTAAACTTTGGCACCTATTTTCTCCGTGCGACTAAATATCTGGTTATGAAATATACGGCTGTAATTATTGGTTTGTAAATTTAATCTCATGTTCGTTGTATCGCTGCTTCAATTAATATACGCAGTCAACTTTACACTGTTATAAATAAAAATGTGATTAGATTCATCATGAACTCGATAATATTTTCCAAAAGTAGTTAAAACTTTCCTTCAGCAGCTAAGAGAAATTAAGTGAAACATGGTAAAGCTTTAACGAAAGCCGAAACTAGTTGATCGTACCATTCATTCAGTGTTCTGTCTTTATTTTTTACTTTTTAATCAAGAGGGAATGCAGTGCCCATTATCCTTTACAAGACCTCTGAGACTGATAAGAGAGATGAGAGGAAGGGAGGGAAGGTATCCACAAATTAGAGACAAGGCTCTAACGTTTTTGTACGGAAAGTATTCTGTTCACAGCATTCAAGGTGCTAGTGAGTGGTGTTAAAAAGGGCGACTGATTAATTCTAATCCCTGTGTAGGCCAGAGCAGATGTTTAGCTCAGAATGCAAATTGTCAGAAATTCTCAAGGCATCCGTTTGAACATACTACCAATACAATACCCCGAGTGGGATGGCGGAACTGTAAGAATGTAGGACATGACGCCTTGTATACACACACACACACACACACACACACACACACACACACACACACACAAACACACACACACACACACACACACACAAACTCACACGCATACACATGCACACAAAAGCACATACATACATACATACATACACGCACGTACAAGTACACACATACACATGCTCACACAAACATGTTCAGACAGTCACTATCTCAATCAAAGAATTGCAGCCCTGGTATAGTAGAAAGAGTACACACCCTGCTAAAGTCGAAGAACCATAACAGATATTTAACCTACAAAGCTAAACTTTTCTGAAATGCATCCATTTTATCCGATTGGAAAATACCTATTACGCCGAGATGACCACACCACAACTCTCCAGGCAGCCCAACGTATGCATACAAAACATATACAGCAAATTTGTACTCAAAACTTGTTTTATACACAAGCATATCGTACACCTCTACACTTCAATATTAGGTATTACAATATACCACCTCATCGATATACCAATGCACTAAAATATTCCAAGCGCCCTCTACAATACACCCATAAAAGAAATACGCAAATATTTGAGGAAATTCAGCACAACACAGCATGTTTTCCCGATAATTTCTCATCTATTTAATAAAAGTAATCATTTGCAGATTTTGAAACGACCTAATTTCTGAAAATCCAAGTGTGATAACTTACGTTTTACTATAGTAATTAGAAGTGCCTAAGCTAAATATCCTCCGCCTAGCATGAAATTTAAGTAGTTTCTCACATGTAAGATAATGTTTTTAAAAATGCTTATACTTATCCACTGTACTGAATGTAATATCTTGCTGTTACTATCAACAAAGGAAGATCAATTGATCTCGACGGTATTTGAGCTCAGGGGGGAAAGTGTGAGAACAAATACTCAAGGCATTCCATCCAACGTCCAAAGAATACTGTCAATTCGCCGCCTCCATTGCTGAGGTGAACGTTAATCTGTCAATCTGATACAAGGATCCACAATTTTAAATGCTTATAATGATATATTTGCTAAGAAATGGTTTTAAAGAGAAAACGATATACTGAGCAACATGCACTCGTTTGAATATTGTCTCTTGGGATTACATATTTAAGATATGCTGTCGAAATAGTTGCCCACTTGATAATTATAAATTTAAGAAGTGAGCCATTAGAAAAGATAATTAGAAACTCATAATTAAAGATCGTCACATAGAATATCATGTCACTGTTCATCTTTTATTCATGCAATGGGTTCCACACTTGTCTTCCGAAGTATGTTTTTATGTAACTAATCTATCATTCTATCTCTCTGTTTAATCTATCTTATTTGCTAATCTACCCACCTACCTACCTACCTACCTACCTACCTACCTACTACCTATCTATCTATCTATCTATCTATCTATCTATCTTATGTAATACATTCATTGATCTTTATGTCTATCCGCTCTCTCTCCACCTTACTCCTTCTCTCGCCCTCTCTCTCTCTCTTGCTTTCTCTCTCTCTTGCTTTCTCTCTCTCTTGCTTTCTCTCTCTCTCTCTCTCTCCTATCTCTTACTTTCTCCTCCTCTCTCTCTCTCTCTCTCTCTCTCTCTCTCTCTCTCTCTCTCTGGGCATCTGTACGTCCGAACATTCATAAACATATCCTTGCCAGTTAAATTGTCATTACTGCTCCCACTACATGTGCTATGTACTACTTTCTTTCGCTTCTTGACCTAACTGCACACAAACAAACATACACACACATGC
>NC_142933.1:43983159-43993159 GCF_046866305.1 Octopus bimaculoides | reverse complement strand
TTCTTATGATGATGATCAAAACGAAGTCTTTATCCTAACCAAGCACATATAAAATATCGAGCGAAATGAGTTTTTGATAATTCTAACATATAGAGACAGATGTAATGAATATTTAATGCATGCCTATATAGTATTACAATATACACGTGCCTGGTTTATGTGAATTGTTGTACGTTTTGAATTATGGGTATTCATATAATCAGCCATTATAAGAGTTATTGCTTGCATACATATATGTATATATGTATGTATATATATATATATATATATATGGCCGTCTGTGTGTGCGCGCGCGCATACGTGTGTTTGTGTGAATAGCACGTGTTCCTTTGTATTGTGTGTGCGTTGTTGCATGAAAAAGTAAATTAACTGTGATAGCTACTCATGACATACGCACACATGCATACATTCATACATATTCATATATATATATATATATATATATATATATATATATATATATATATATATATATATATATATATATATGTGTGTGTGTGTGTATGTATATATAAGTATGTATATATATATGTATATATATATATATATACATATATATGCATGTATATATAAAATGTATGTAATGTATGTATGTATGTATATAGATAGATAGATAGATAGATAGATAGATAGATAGATAGATAGATAGATAGATATACATATACATACATACGCTTTAATTTATATATATATATATATATATACTTACTTATACATGCATACATTATATATATATATATATATATATATATATATATATATATATATATATATATATATAAATATACAATATATACATATATATATACGTAATCCTATACACACATGTATATATATATATATATATATATATATATATATATATAAATGTATATATGTATATATATAAACATATATATATATATATATATATATATATATATATATAGAGAGAGAGAGAGAGAGAGAGAGAGAGAGAGAGAGAGAGAGAGAGATGCAAATAATGTGTACGCAAATACACACACACACACACACATACATGCATATAAATGCGAACGTCTGCGTGGGCGAGCATGTGCTTGTGTGCGCATGTGGAAAAGAGTGTGAGAAAGAAAGAAAAAGGGAAAGAAGATAGCAAGAGAGAGAAAAAAAAAAGATGAAAGCACTTTCGATCGCTTTTCTCAATTTCTGTATATACAAATTGTGTCTATAAGTACACATGTTGCATATGTGTCCAGCTGTGTACCTCTGTATATGTCCGTCCGTGTGTACGTACGTACGTTTGTATGAATGCACGTATGTCGTATGAATGTTTGTATGTGTGATTCTATGTGTGTATGTCATATGTATGTATGCATGTATCTACGTAGGTTTATGTATGTATGTATTTATGTGCGTATGTATGTACGTGTGCATGTGTGAATGTATGTATGTACGTAAGAGTGTATGTATGTACGCATGTATGTTTGTATGTGTGTATGTCATATGTATGTATATGTCTATGTATGTATGTATGTATCTACGTACGTATATGTATGTATTTATGTGCGTATGTATGTACATACGTGTGTATGTGTGAATGTATGTATGTACGTAAGTGTGTATGTATGTACGTATGTATATATTTATGCATGTATGTACGTGTGTATGTACGTATATATATATATATATATATATATATATATATATATATATATATATATATATATATATATATATATATGTATATATGTATGTATGTACGTAAGTATCAATGTACGTAACTATCTATGTACGTAAGTATCTATGTACGTACGTGTGTATATACGTGTGCATGTACGTGTGTATGTATTTATGTGTGTATGCATGTATGTCAAGTATGTAATGTATGTATGTATATATGTACGTACGGACGTATGTATGTACGTTATATATCTATGTACGTACGTGTGTATATACGTGTGTATGTACTTGTGAATGTATTTATGTGTGTATGCATGTATGTAATGTATGTAATGTATATATGTATGTACGTACGTACGTATGTATATATATGTATGTCTCTCTGTATGTATGTGCGTATGTGGGTATGTGTGTATGTATGTATGTATGTATGTATTATGTATGTATGAATTCAGAAATGCGCTTCCTCCTGTATGCAGCCCATCTTCTCCACCAGTAAGTCTTGGCACGGGCATCTGTCTGGGATACGTTTGATGTTGTTGCGGTTGCTTTCGGTTCTGCTACTGTTGCTGCTGCTGCTGCTACCACTGCTGCTACCACTGCTGCTGCTGCTGTTACTACTGTTTTCACTGTTGCTGCTGGTGCTGCCATTGCCGCCGTTATCGACGCCGTCGCTAACGTCGTTGTTGTTGCGGCCATTGTCATTGTTGTTCTTCGGGTTGTTGTTGCGGCTGTTGTTGCGGCTGTTGTTGTTGTTGTTGTTGTTGTTGTAGTTGTTGTTGTTTTTTGTAGTTGTTGTTGTTAGTATCAAAATACTTGTTATCCAGTCAATGTTATCGTGTACAAGTACAGACATATTAATATGCAGAGATCACCGACACACAGACAACAGGTATCCTACAGAAGTCATCCACACACACACACACACAAACACAACACACACACACACACAACACACACACAATACACACATACACACTTACACACACATGCACGCGCACACACACACATATACGTATACACACGCACATGCAGTCAAGCATGCACACACAGACACATATGCACATTCATACATGCACACAAACGCATTCACATGCAGAAATATCGACACGTGCATAATCGCAAGCGTGCACTAGAAGAAGAAGAAGAAGAAGAAGAAGAAGAAGAAGAAGAAGAAGAAGAAGAAGAAGAAGAAGACGAAGAAGAAGAAGAAGAAGGTGAAGAAGAAGAAGAAGAAGAAGAAGAAGAAGAAGAAGAAGAAGAAGAAGAAGAAGACGAAGAAGAAGAAGAAGAAGAAGAAGAAGAAGAAGAAGAAGAAGACGAAGAAGAAGAAGAAGAAGAAGGTGAAGAAGAAGAAGAAGAAGAAGAAGAAGAAGAAGAAGAAGAAGAAGAAGAAGACGAAGAAGAAGAAGAAGAAGAAGAAGAAGACGAAGAAGAAGAAGAAGAAGAAGAAGAAGAAGAAGAAGAAGGAGGTGAAGAAGACGAAGAAGAAGAAGAAGAAGAAGAAGAAGAAGGAGAAGAAGAAGAAGAAGAAGAAGCAGAAGGTGAAGAAGACGAAGAAGAAGAAGAAGAATAAGAAGGAGAAGAAGAAGAAGAAGAAGAAGAAGAAGAAGAAGAAGAAGAAGAAGAAGAAGAAGAAGAAGATGAATGAAACACGAAAAATGAATGGTTTTTCTCAAATGGGGAGTTACTATGGAAGTTAAGGAGGAAATGACATATATATATATATATATATAACATTTCGTTTTACACACATACACACACACTTATATACACACTCACACACGCACACACACACACACACACACACAGAGTCACACACACACACACACACACACACACACACGCACACATATTGACAATTGAGTGAAATCATTTTTGTGATGGTTGAAGATGGAAAGACGAAGGTAACCGTGAATGTGGAGAAATGTCACACACACACGCACGCACGCACACACACGCATACTCACATTCACACACACATACAATATATACACATACACATAGGCTGAGAAGACAAATAGCGACTGTCTGCAAATGAAGCTATGGGGAGAGAGAGAGACAATGGACAAGGAGGATATGTTTGGCAGAGGTGAGAGGAAGGAGAGAAGGAGGAGAAAGAAGAAGTGTAGGGAGGAGGTGCAACGGGAGGCATGGCTAGTGATGCTCAAGATGGCGACCGAGAATCAATAAGACACGAGAGAAAGAAACACAGGAGTGAACGAGATAGGGATAGGGGAAGGATGAGATGAAGAAAGAGGGGGAGGAGAAAGAGGAAAAACTGTTGGTGTGAGGTATTCTGGGAAGAACTCTCAACAACATCGAGGATATCTCAGCCACGATGAAGGTGCTGGAAGTGGTAGTGATGTCGGCAGAGGCGGCGGCGGCGGCGGCTGGTGTTGGAGGGGCTGGGGTGGTGTTGCTGAGGGTGGAGGTAGTGACGTTGGCGGCGGTGGTGACGGCGGTGGTGGTGGTGGTGATGAATGTTAGTTCTTAGGTGGTGGTGATGGCGGTGGCGGGGTGGCGGGGTGGCGGGGTGGCGGGGGTGGCGGGGTGGCGGGGGGTTGGGGGTAGTGGTGGTCGTCGTGGTGGTGGTAGCACTGGCGGTGGCGGCGGCGGCGGCGGTGGTGGTGGTGGTGGTGGTGGTGGTTTTAGTGGTGGTGGTGGTGGTGGTAGTGGTGATGGCGGTGGCGGTGGCGGGGTGATGGTGTTGGTGTTGGTGATGGTGCTGGTGCTGGTTGTTTTGGTGGTGGTGTAGATGTTACAGTTTTGGTTGTAGTGGCGTTGAAGTGTTTGAGTTGAACGTTCGGCTGTGGTGGCGCAAGAGGTGATGTTGCCGTGGAAAGAAATAGAAAAAAGAAGGTTGTTAGTTGTAGTCATGGACGGAAGTTCATCCGAGAAGCTTGGTGCTACCTCCTGCTTCCAACATATATTTTACAGGGAAGTCTGATACGTGAGTTTTGCCTGAGCTTATATACCATGGGATTGGAGGGTGAAATACAGCGTTCCAAGATTGCCACTTCGGCAGAGAGAGACAGACAGACAGACAGACAGAGAGAGACAGAGAGACAGAGACAGAGAGAGACAGAGAGACAGAGACAGAGAGAGACAGAGAGACAAAGATAGAGAGACAGAGACAGAGAGACAGAGATAGAGAGAGACAGAGAGACAAAGATAGAGAGAGAGAGAGATGCTTTCCACCTGACGAAACACAATGTCAACGCTCGCTAATCTTGGAGTTCCACTTGATAATGGTTAGAATTAAAAAGAAGTAGAAGAAATGAATAGCCCCCTACCATCACCTACATCCATCACTGAACGTCTCTCCAGCTGGAATTTCTGAATGAATTATGTCTCTACGTGAATTCCTGCCAGTAACAGGTGAACTTTGATCTCGCTGATATGCACCGCATCCACAGGATGACCTCGCATTCTTCAACAGGCGCTTCTACTTTGAAACTGATCTCCTTTTCAACGTAATAGTTGTTGTAAGAAGTTGGGAAGTGGTGGTCATTTCCATGATATTCAAGTGAGAGAATGGTGCAAGTTTCAATAGGTGTTGGACGGAGATGGCCGAGGCAGTGGTGTTAGGAGTGAGTGATGATGATGATGATGATGAGGAGGAGGAGGAGGAGGAGGAGGAGGAGGAGGGGTAGGAGGAGGAGGGGTAGGAGGACGAGGGGTAGGAGGACGAGGGGTAGGAGGAGGAGGGTAGGAGGAGGAGGTGGAGGAGGTGGAGGAGGAGGTGGAGGAGGAGGTGGAGGAGGAGGAACATGCTATTAATACGAAAATGGTCGTTGAAGTGTTTGTGTCTATGATTAACTGTGGCGGAGCAGTTGTGGTAATTATATGTTTGTTATAAGGCGGTGGTGGTGGCGGCCTCGGCGGCAGCACTGCTGGTGGTGGTGGCGGCGGTGTAGGTTGAAGGAAGTAACATAAAAGAAATACCGGACAATTAATCGTTGTGTGTCCACCTGAGAAGACGTTCCTTCTTAAGTCCTAAAATTGCTTGATTAAGCAAATAAATAAATAATATTTTAAGATGGAATAATGTGTAATCTAAATTTGTAGAAATTAAAATAATTAGTTGGAGAAGTACCTGAAAGGGCAAAACATGTTATTTAGCTTTAGGTTAGTCCTGATTGCACGGGCCTAGGGTCAAAGATTCTCCAGCTATGGCCATCATACCTTGTTATATAACCCAGGTCACCCTGATTCCGGAACACATAAGATGAAAGACACTCCAGATATGGTTTACACGCTTTATTGCTGTTTAGTTCTAGGATATTCCTTAGTTCCGATTTCGACCAAGGATGTTCTAGCAATTACTATTTCGTATTTTTCCTCAAGACACAATCCATCAGGAATCACAATCTCTAAAGTGTCTTTCCTTTTTATAAGTAAATAAAATATGATTAGAGGGAGATTTTTACTCTTATTTCTAGCATGTCGAACGACTACAGAAAAAACACCTTCATTTACTCGACATGTAAAGAATTGAGAAAGTAAAATTCTAGAATTCGGACATATGAATTATCAATGGTTGTTACTGAGGAACCACTTAGATAGAAATAAATTATCGATCCGCCATTGAATACCTGTTTATGATGAATATAATCGATTTCAATTGACCCTACTTCCAGTTCTTAATTGATAGTTATTCTATTAACCCCTAATTTTAACTGATCCACCCCTGTTCTTAACTGTAGCTATGGAGAGCCCAAAATCAAAGAGAATTTAAATCCACACCATAAAATGATATAAATAAATGCCAGGCGTCTACAAAGAAACCTCTACACTGTTGCTGAGCCTGCTGAAAGTAGTAGGTGAATCTCCCCAAACCGCAATTTATTCTCTTGAAAAGGACATGTTGCATAATGTATCCCTAGTACAATATGCAAAAAAAGATGGTCATGATTGTGATATCTTTAGTTGTAAGTCTTTTCCATTTGTCTGGGCATCACGTGACATGATGTCACGTGTTACACAGACAAATACCCTTACAGATTTTTGCCAATTAGCCATATTTTTCTTGCATTAAATTATGACTTCTTATTAAAAAAAAAACAATAAAAAACGTCTGTCTGCTTACAAAATTCCCAAAGTATAAATGCCCATGAAAAACATCACATCGTTGTTTGAATAAATAGTAGTAAGTATATTTAAATAGGAAGATAGGTTGGTAAGTAAGCAAGCAAGAGAATGGAAAGCTATGTAGACAGATAGATATCTAGATGGATAGATAGATAGATGAGTAGATAAATAGATAGTAAAAGATGAGAAAGAGACAAAAGTAACAATGAGAAATACTAAATAGATATTTGTACTACATAGAATCGAATGTTTTAGCTTACTCAGCATATTGATTTCGATACAACGTCTTCCTAGCACAGTTCTCTGAATTATTAGTAAATATTGATTTCTCGGTTAGGCTCCTCGTCTAGGCTACAAAGTTATAGTTAAGAGAAACGAGACTGAGTGGTAACCATTCCGTTCTTATGAGTTTTAGTAATATAAGGAGACGTAAACCGACTCCGATCTGGAATGGAAGCTTTCTGGCATCAGTCACAGAAATTAAATATTTTGGTATTTCTTAGTGATGTGGTTTAGCACTAAGTCAACCACGACTGAACAGAACTATGATCGAAAGCATTGTAACCGTTATTATGCAATCTTTTATTGAGACACAGAGTACACTGGAATATAACATTCTTAAGATGAAAAGGTGTAATTTGAGGGAGATTTAGATGCCATTTGCAGCTGATCACGCGACCGTTAGTCCATATATTTTGAAGGATTCGAAAACATGAGATATTACAGCTTTTATCTCGGTTCTAATCTCAGCGTGATTAGCATCATTATGGTTGGTGTTTTGGTAAAATTGGTAGATATGGGGAACTAAATGTGTTTGTGCTGTCTGCTCCTATCAAGGTCGACTGTGATTTTCTTACATCACGGTAGCTAAAATAAGTACCAGTTGAATACTAGATCGGTGTAATTAACAATATCCATCTTCCTCTACATATGAGACATTATCTTAATATAAGAAATCAAAATGATTAACATAATGAGATATACGATTACCATTCCTTAAATCCGTTTACTATTTACGGCGGAAATACTGGTTTCAACTTTTGGCACAAGGCCAGCGAGTTCGGAAAAGGAGGATGATTGATTACATCGACCCTTGTGCTCAAATGGTACTTATTTTATCGAACCGGAAAAGATGAAAGGCAAAATCTATGTTGACAGTATTTGACCTCAGAACGTAAAGGCGGACAAACTGTCACAAAGTATTTTACCCGACGCGGTAATGATTCTGCCAGCTCACCACCTTTTTTTTTTTTTGTGAAGAAATATTCCTTTCTACTCTGGGCACAAAGCCTGAAATGTTGGGTGAGGGGGCCAGTCGATTAGATCGACCCCAGTGCGCAACTGGTACTTATTTAATCGACCCCGAAAGGATGAAAGGCAAAGTCGACCTCGGCGGAATTTGAACTCAGAACGTAACAGCAGACGAAATACCGCTAAGCATTTCGCCCGGCGTGCTAATATCTCTGCCAGCACGCCGCCGTTTTGCCAGGAATATTAAAAGGACGATGAGGTTGAGTGATTTAGTCTTGTATATAACGGGTAAAATTAATTTTATTGACATCTGATGCATAAAAGCCAAAGGGAAAAAAATTACTGAGATTTAAGCTCAGAGCATATATGCACACAATTAAGTATTACAGATGTCAAGACTTCAGAGTGTCTCTAATTTCACTGATTTTCGTAATCGTAAATATTTACAGATAACGAAGAAGGCAATCGGTTACATCTACACTAGCATATGGCTGGCATTTATTTTATTCATCCGAGAAAAATGAAAAGCAAAGTTCACGTTGGCGTGACTTCAACTCAGTACGTAAAAGACACATAATGAAATATAACAGAACCATTTATCTGTCACTCAACCACCAATTCTGTCAAAAAATTATAATGGTTTCAGATTTTGGCACAAGGCCAGCAATTTCAGGGAAAAGAGTAAGTCGATTACTTCGAACCCTGTGCTCAACTTGTACTTATTTTGTCGACCTCGAAAGGATGAAAGGCAAAGTCGACCTCGGCGGAATTTGAACACAGAACTAGAAGGCGGAAGAAATGCTGCTGGGCATTTTGCCTGACATGCCAACGATTCCGCTCGCTCTGGTTTTTCTAACGTTGATATAACGCCATGTAGATGCATGTGAGCCAATAGTTAAGAAGTTTGCTTTGCAACTATGACGTCCTGAGTTTGATCCCACTGCATTGCATCTTAGGCAGATGCCATTTTCTTCAACCTCGGGTAAACTGATATCTTTTGAATTAAATTGTGTAGACGGAAACTGTACAGAAAGCCCATCAGATGGATTGTGCCTGTAATTCAGAAGGTACAACCTTGTCACACACATTGTGCCACGCTGATTCTGCCTGAGAGCAGTTTTAAAGCGACATGTGTCTGTGAAATACTCAGCCACCTACACATTGAGGAGAAGGTTATTCAGTTGATCGATCAGTTGATGGATCCTCATACCAAACGAAGGGGATCTACCATAATGCCATATAGGAGGATAAGTCAATTAAATCGAACCCGGTATATAATTGCTTCGGAAGGTTGACATGCAAAATAGAATCAGGTTTAGGAGAGTTTGAACTCAGAACGTCAACAAATGCCACGAGGTTTCTCAGCTTGAGCTCTCCCAATTCTACCATCCGCCATCAACTTAAATTATTTGATGTCTCATTCAATCATACGTGTTATCAATCCTAGATTCACTCACAGTCAAATATTGAAGAAAGAAAATAACAGGTTGTCGTATTGTTTATTTTGTTATTGCTAGTATATTGTGTTAATATTAGATTATTGAAAAACGCCTGAGGAAAGTGAACATAAAGATTGTAGTGATCGTGCTTGATAGCATATATTGCTAAACAACTAGAAATCTTCGTATTTATTGTGGATACAGATCTCACCTAAAGAACCCGAGACAAGATCATTTAGCGGATGTCCCTTATTTCAGACAAACCCTTGTCACTGCACATTTTATCCATTATCGTTTGTCGTTTACTTGTTTCAGTCTTTTGACTGAGGCCATGCTGGAGTACCGCCTTAAAGGGTTTTAATTGACCATATCGACCTCAGGACATTTTTTAAAGCCTGGTACCTATTGTATCGGTCTCGTTTTGTCCGAACCACCAAGTTACGAGGACATTTTAAGACCGAAACGCCTTATTGAATTTTATTCAATGATGGTTTATTTATTGCTAATCAACAAAAAATCTGTACACTACTGTTTCTTGATTAAGTGCTTCTTTGTCTATATTTTCTTTCCTTCCT
>NC_142933.1:43973159-43980659 GCF_046866305.1 Octopus bimaculoides | reverse complement strand
CTAATTATTGCCTCTTCCACTACTGAAAATCTTCTCCATTTCTGCTTGGTTCTAAAATGATGCCAAATGTTGTTTATCCCCCAGGTTAGCCCTGACAAGCAACCCTATGATCAAAAGTGATTCTGCCGCGGCCATCCCAACTTATTATTTCTTTCAACCACCAATGCACCCAAGTTTACAATGATCCAACGTGTTCATTTTTCAGACTGTAGGTTTTACTGTTATAAAGGAGAATTGATGGCAATTTGCATGAAACTGGTCGAACACCCGCATTGAGTTTTCCTGAATAACCGTTACTGAAACGTCCTTGAAGCCTATGGAAATGCTATCAGTTAAAACATCTGTCATATAATAGTGATTGGTTGTTTATTTAAATCAAAAATGGCGTCCAAAAGCAGTTGTGACTATCGAAATGAATCAGTCGTTTCATTGTTTAATTTTATATAGCTTTTTGTTTCCTTTTCCTTTTTTTTTATTTGATTTGTTCATTTCAATTAAATAAATGCTATTAGAAAAGTGTCGCTATGTCTGCTTGTATATATCTCATCTGCTATGCTTGCCTGATATATATCGGATATGACTGTCCGTAAAAATTACCAATGGCTGTCATATTATAGTATTGTAGTTGTGTAGTTAAATCAAATATTACTGACATTATATTTGGTTAGTGTAGGTTGGTTCCTTGATTGGTTTGGTTTTATCAACTATATCATCTGATATTATTTATATTATGCTTTCGAAATAGTATGGCAAGTAAGGCCGTGGGTGTATTTATTTCAAGAGCATGTTATAAATTATAAATGCCTGTTAGAGATGCCTAAGTATATAATTTGAGATCGCCATTAGAGTTTAGTTTATGTTGCGTGGATAGATCAGGTATAACTGTCACTATACATCACATTTACTTGCCAGTATGGCTTCGTTAATTCTTTCAAAACTTATAAATTCTAACGTAGTAGACAGAACATTATCACAATATCATACGTACATACATACATGCATGCACACATACACACAAGTAAATATATATATATGTGTATATGTATATACAAACGCACACACATAAATGTACATATGTATGTGTAAAATGTTAATGCTGCTTATATATATATTAGTTATGTCTGTCAGGATAATTCAGTCATATTTGACATTCAAATTCAGTATTGTTTGTATAACACCCTGTCTCGTTTGTTTGTACAATTCACTCTTGTTTACTAATGTAAAATAGCACATCGTGTGATAATATATACCATTCAGAACTAAGATGATGGTTTAGTTAATACATTCAAGAATGATTCAATTGTTATGGCTTGGATGAATCTATAATGGCTGCCTGTTTTGTTTGGCTGATTCACGACTGCCTGTATATTTCAGTCGATATTTGATGGTATAAAACGGTTATGTCTAGTGATATAAATAGGTTACGGCTGAGTATATAAATCAGCTTTCTTTGTCAGTATTGTTTGGCAATTACTGTTCGGGTGTAATAATTATGCTTTGAGTGTACTTTCCTTAATGCAACCAGTATATTATGTAAACTGAGGGCGTCGGAGAAAATATGCTTGGAAGTTATGATTATTCATATAAATCAAGCATAGATGTTACCATAAAACGGTTATGGCTAACAATCTACGGATATATGTAAGGCGTAATTAGCTTAGATCCATTAACATCTCCAACGTGAACAGGAAAAGACTATAAAGGCAAACTCACAATAACCTTAAACATTTGCAGAAATAGCTATCAAAACAAGCATGTTGTCGTTGAATGTTTGTCATCAATGGTGTTTAACTCTGATAATAACTGTCAATATAAGTCAGTAAAGGCTACTAACACAATTCAGTGATAGCTACGTACAGAAACATTTGATTACTAATTTAATTCCATAATATGTAATAAAATGTGATATCATGTTACAAAAGATGTTGCTGAATATCTGTCACACATAAATCAATATCAGTTTCTTATAGCCTTCAACATAAATCAGTAATGGTTCTTAACACAAACCAGCAATAAATATTTTCAGCTGTCTTTTAATAGTTGTTAAAAATAGATAGGAATAGTCGTTCACCTAAACGTAATATAATTCCACAATGCTAAGGATATATAGTTCTTTAATTGCTATCAATGTAAACCAATGTAAACCAGTGGTGGTTGCTTACATAAACATTATATCATTGTACAATAGATGCTACATAGATATTAATTGCTATTCAAGTCAGCTCGAAATGTCTATCTAAGCTCGCTAAAATTGATCGTTAACTATGCTAGGAAATCTCTATTTGCTTCAACAAACATAGAATAGATGTTAAGGTCAGTTTAGAAGGATTGTTAACGTCAAATTGGAATCATGCGACTATTGTTATATGTTTGTAGCAAATATTCAGTACCATTCAGCAAAATGTTTCTTTTTGCTACCGAAAAACGATTGTCTGCTGTTTGGTCTTTAATTTCCTTATGAATACTGAGATTGGCAAATTATTTTTTATGTCAACTGAAACATTCCTCTATGATTTTTAAAATTTAATCTTCTGAGTCAGGAGAATTTTCAAGGCTTCCCAGACTGGTGAAAAGGAGGGAGGAAGGATTCTACAAATCGGAGACCTAACACCCAAGGTGCCAGGTAATAGCCTTAAACTAGGAAACTGAGTAAGACTACCACCCACGGTAGGATTTGAACCAGAAATACAAAGAAACAGAGCAAATACTGCATGCCATCCCATTCCACTCACTAACGATTTCGCCTGTACATCATCCCTAGATAGACATTTTATAAAAGAATGAAAGGTTATGTTGACCTTGATAGGTTTTAAAATCAGCCAGCAATCATCCAGAATAAATACTTCAAGGCATTTCGTCCGATTCTCTAACGACTCAGCTAATACGCTGTCCATTAACGAAAGATTTGAAAGAAAACAATGAAAATTAAACAGAAATTTCCCATCCAAGTTTCATGCATGAAGCGATATTATCCTGGCTGACGACTGGCAATTTGACTTAATTGGCGTTGTATTGTACTGGAAAATAGTTGAAACGTTGTATTATAGTGAGAGTTAATGAATGTTAACACCATCCTAACTTACGAATTAGTGCATGAAAACTGTCTGTGATATGCCAGTTGAAATGATATGCAAGTGAGATAAAAACTCAGAGGATACTGCCGATCAGTGCACAACACTGATAGATCATGTTATAAATGTAGAAATGTGTCTCTGAGGTCTCTAAAACAGTCGACTAATCATTAACCTTGGTTGAGTTCTATAATGATGTCAGATGAATAAAAAGGACTTGAAATAATTTATTAATCTAAAATGCAAACCCTGTCATGAAATAATTATGTTGGTGTATTCATTGTGCACTTAAATAAAGTATCAACAAAGTTTCAGATTTACAAAGATACAGAAATAAGTACAGTGTAGTATATGTGTCTTTCTTAATAGCATTAGGAGTTCAAAGCAATAGGGAAGCTAGATCACGCTTGCAGATCACCGACGACCCTTTGCTACCTTAGATATTATAATTTGAATAGTGATTACATAAATGAACAGTTTTGCGAATGCAAAAATTAATATATATATGTATTAGCGACAAAGCAGTATTAATATCCTTTTTACTATAGACGCAAGGCCTGAAATTTGGAAGAGGGGACTAGTCGATTACATCGACCCAGTGTGTCACTGTTACTTAATTTATCGATCTGAAAGGATGAGAGGAAAAGTCGACCTCGGCAGAATTTGAAATCAGAACGTAGCGACGGGCGAAACACCGCTAAAGATCTTTGTCCGGCGTGCTAACGATTCTGCTAACACGCTGCCATAGAAGAATCATTAATATTGAGAGGTAATATTTATCTCCACTTAAACGCGAACAAACTATAACAAACTACACTGCGGTAGGTACCAGGAGCGAAACAATAATACATTTTGCACCAAAAGCCAATATGAGAGTTTCTCTCATGGCACCTACTGCAGTTGTTGGGACTCTGTAGCTTACGACGTCGAGGGTTCCAGTTGATCCGATCAACGGAACAGCCTGCTCATGAAATTAACGTGCAAGTGGCTGAGCGCTCCACAGACACGTGTACCCTTAACGTAGTTCTCGGGGATATTCAGCATGACACAGTGTGACAAGGCTGAACCCTTTGAATTACAGGCACAACAGAAACAGGAAGTAAGAGTGAGAGAAAGTTGTGGTGAAAGAGTACAGCAGGGTTCGCCACCATTCCCTGCCGGAACCTCGTGGAGCTTTATGTGTTTTCGCTCAATAAACACTCACAACGCCCGGTCTGGGAATCGAAACCGCGATCCTATGACCGCGGGTCCGCTGCCCTAACCACTGGGCCATTGTGCCTCCACACCTACTCCAGTATTGTTTGATCTAACAGAACATTCACGTTTAAGTGGGTATAAATAACACCTTAAAGAGTAGTCTATATTTGCAAAGGACTGAACACTTGATGCGTGTTACCAAACCATGATGTTAAGACTATTCCATATTCAGAGACTTTCTCCTTTTAATAGTATTTTTTCTTCGTTTAATATCATGAAGAAAAGAACTATTTCAATAAACGCTAAACAGTCTGTCAGATACAAACTGGCAAATATATTTGCTACATATAGGTAGCTCGATGAAAACATCAAGTCTCACTACATTAGAGGATGTGTGATCTGACAGTTGGCTGACGGATTAAGTGAAAGTGGACATGAGGGACAAACAGTTTGATAAATAGAAATCTGAAAGATGACAGGTATATCGATAGAGAAGATGAAAGGTGCAAGATTTCGTTGGCAATCTTAGAAAAATATGGATGCAAAAACGTAACAAAACTAACAGAGAAACTAATAGAGGCCAGCCGAAAAGTAGAGATAGGAAATGACGAGAGAGAAGGAGAGCTGCTTTTCTATGATAAAGGACGATTGTGTGTGTGTGTGTGTGTGTGTGTGTGTGTGTGTGTGTGTGTGTGTGTATTAACACAATCGTTTTCACACAGAGACAGTGCGTTACACACACACATATATTTGTACATTTCCATGCGCGTGTGTATACGTATGTATGAACGAATGTATGTATTTATGTGTATATATATATATGTATATGTATATATATATATATATATGTATATATGTGTGTGTGTACATATATATGTGTGTATATATATATGTGTGTGTATATATATGTATATATATATATATATATGCGTGTGTATATATATATGTGTGTATATATATATATATATATATATATATATATATATATATACACACGTATACATACCTGTATGCATATATATATATATATATATATATATATATATATATATATATATATATATATATATATATATATATATGTATACATATGGATGTCGGTATGTACATATATGTATGGATATATGCATATGCATATAATTATATATGTTATATATATATATATATATATATATATATATATATATATATATATATATATATATATATATAAATAACCAATAAAGAATTCCACATGCGAAATAGATTTAAATATTTACTTGAAAAGTAAATATTTATATAAAAGTATAATTACTGATGCGAAGTATATTGACCGAAGGTCACTTCACCACCTCTGGTTCGGCCAAATGGTTAATATGTTAAGGCTTTGGAACTAATGATGCCGGAAATTCGCTGTTGCCTTCGTATTTTTACCCCTGGGATTGTTGGTTTTCTGTTAAAATTTGAAATCATTATTTTGGCAGTGGGTTGGCAGAGTTGTGAGTGTGTTGTTTTGACAATTTTTATGTTTTGATTATATTTTCTTTTGAAGTGGAGGTATCGATATTCAGGAGAATAATTTCTTGTGAGCTGAGTTTATGCTGTTAGAATAAGAAATTTGCCTTACCGTTTAGACAGCAACATTTTTACCTTTATATAGATTGATAAGCTTCCCTGTATTGTAGTTGCTTTTCAACGTGAAGGCAAAGAATATAGTACAAGACACCAGAATGAACAATTCCCACATCAACACGAAACAACGTACTAACAAATCACATAAGGTGCTTCAAAGAAGTATAAAAATTTCAATGTGAACATGAGAGGTGCAAACATCATAATTCAAATTGTTATATCAGAATCACTTTCTCGTAGGTTGACCATGTATTATATAACCAAGAGCCATCGAAACGTAAAATAATTCACCACTCAAAATAATATCGGATAGAAACTCTCTAGTTGACACAACAACAATTTTACATTGAGTTCCAGAATAAAGGTTAGAAAAATATTTCTCGAAACATTATCATTACTGACAGCATCTTATTTCTTATTGGCTATCCATAATTCTTTTGTTATGACAAATATTTATAAATTGTAGATAAACAAGTTAGCGGACAGTCATACTTTCGATTGCTCATAATTTTGTCTTTTTAGAGAAGACATGTATCTCCAGTTATGAATTAATGACAGATACTATACATACAGGGCCGGATTAAGACCCAAAGAAGCCTAGCTACTAAAAGATTTTGTTGCCTTCATGTATACTCTCTTCACAAATTTACTTTTTTCAGTCATTTGACTGCGGCCATGCTGGAGCACCGCCTTTAGTCGAGCAAATCGACCCCAGGACTTATTCTTTGTCAACCTAGTACTTATTCTATCGGTCTCTTTTGCCGAACCGCTAAGTTACGGGGGCGTAAACACACCAGCATTGGTTGTCAAGCGATGTTGGGGGGACAAACACAGACACACAAACACACATACATATATATATATATATATATATATATATATATATATATATATATATATATATATATACATATATACGGCGGTCTTCTTTCAGTTTCCGTCCACCAAATCCACTCACAAAGCTTTGGTCGGCCCGAGGCTATAGTAGAAGACACTTGCCCAAAGTGCCACTCAGCGGGACTGAACCCGGAATCATGTGGTTGGTAAGCAAGCTACTTACCACACAGCCATGCAATTCAAAATATAAACAATAACAAAACTATAAAATAAATTATTTTTCAAAATGAAACCAAACTAACAGTAAGATGGAAAACAATGTGTTTATTTTTGTATACCATCACTTCTTTCGAAGGATTTTCTCCTTTTTTTAATTGCAAATTCTTTGATCAGATCCTCAAAATAAATCTTACGGAATACATTTGCAGCTATACTTAATTGAGATAAGGCATCCAGTTATTATTTTAGCGAGTTTAAAGTGATTTCATTTCTGCCGAAAATTATTTCTCATTTCTGTGGTGCACCGCTTCCCATGATGCCCTAATCAAGTGCTTATTTTGCTTAATGCTTAATCCAGCGTTGTATACATAGTATTTTTTTATCATTTTATTTATATTGATTTTTCGTAACCACAAGTTTTGAATATGATCTAGACCTGTTTGTAGATTGTAGTGGATGTCCTACGCAACCCTTTTCGACTGAAATGTAGAGACCTATTTATAGCATTATATTTTCGAAACCTTTTCTTCCCGATGAATCTCTAACGACAGGTTCGATTTCACTA
>NC_142933.1:43940659-43968159 GCF_046866305.1 Octopus bimaculoides | reverse complement strand
ATAGTGGCAGAATGAGAGAGAGAGAAAGAGAGAGAGAGAGAGCTATAAAGAGAAAGAGGAAAGGGGAGAGTGGCAGTGAGAGGAAGGAAAAGGGTGATAGACAGAGGGAAGGGGAGAGTGAGAGGAAAGTGAGATACGTGATTGGTAAACAGAAAATATGGAATGAATGATGAAATGACATAATTAATGTAAACGATGGATTCGATAGACTGTAAAATGGATAGGACGAATGATCGATAGGTCGATCGATATGGGCGAAAGAGTGGGAATATAAAACAAAAACAAAATTATACATGCATGTATGTGTATATATATGTATGTATGTATGTATGTATGTATATATGTGCGTGTGTGTGTATACTCTTTTACTCTTTTACTTGTTTCAGTCATTTGACTGCGGCCAGGCTGGAGCACCGCCTTTAGTCGAGAAAATCGACCCGAGGACTTATTCTTTGTAAGCCTAGTACTTATTCTATCGGTCTCTTTTGCCGAACCGCTAAGTTACGGGGATGTAAACACACCAGCATCGGTTGTCAAGCGATGGTGAGGGGGGGGGGGGACAAACACAGACACAGAAACACACATACATATATACGACGGGCTTCTTTCGGTTTCCGTCTACCAAATCCACTCACAAGGCTTTGGTCGGCCCGAGGCTATAGTAGAAGACAGTTGCCCAAGATGCCGTGCAGTGGGACTGAACCCAGAACCATGTGGTTAGTAAGCAAGCTACTTACCACACAGCCACTCCTGCGCCTGTATGTATATATATATATAGGATACAAGTATACATACATGCACACAGATATACGTGGGTGTATATACTGTATACTAGTGTGTGTGTGTGTTTGCATGCATGTACTTCGCAACCTTGTGGTTGCGGGTTTGGTCTCACTGTAGAGTATCTCCTGCAAGTTTCTCCTACTAGGGCCTCGGGCACATCAGTGCTTTGTGATAAAGTTATTTGTGTGTATGTGTGCGTGCGTGTATGTATGTATATATGTATGTATGTATGTATATACGTATGAATGCAAGCATGTATATATGTACAGATATGTACCCTCGTGCCTGATGGCTTAAACATAATGTCACTAACAACATGCTGTATTAAGACCGGGTGAAATAAGAGTTTATTTAACGAGATACCCCTTAAAACCTCACCTGAGGGGATGCGTCCGGACCGTAGGATGCACGAGAACCAGTTTCACAGTATCCCATTGGCAAGGGATCGATGCAGGATGCCTCGAAACGATCGTTGTGAGCAATAATCTCGCATATCCCATTTTCCATTTATATCATTTGTTATGTACATATGTATGTATAAATTCAAAATCCAAATAAGTTTTCATTATCTTTAAAAAGATTATGATAAAGTGGTCAGCAAACATAATTTAAATTGGCAAAATATATATTAAAATATATTAAAATATGCACCTGTTTGCCAGAAAAAAAAGTTGAAGCTCTCCAAAACCACGCATCTCTGACTATATGTGAACATGCACGGAGAATATAGCAAATTTATTTAGAAATAGTCTTCCCATATATAAAAATACAAATGTGTAGACATGTGTGTGTGTGTGTGTGTGTGTGTGTGTGTGTGTGTGTGTGTGTGTATACATATACGTGTATACATGTATTCTCTTATTCTTTTATTCGATTACTTGTTTCAGTCATTTGACTGCAGCCATGCTGGAGCACAGCCTTTAGTCGAACAAATCAGCTCCAGGACTTATTCATTGTAAGCCTAGTACTTATTCTATGGGTCCTGTTTGCCGAACCGCTAGGTTACGGCGACGTAAACACATCAACAATGATTGTCAAGCGATAGTAGGAGGACAAACACACACAAAAATACAGACGTATATATATATATATATATATATACGAGGGGCTTCTTTCAGTTTCTGTCTACTAAATCTACTCACAAGGTTTTGGTCAGCCCGAGGCTATAGTAGAAGACACTTGCCCAAGGTGCCACGCAGTGGGACTGAACTCCGGAGGCATGTGGTTGGGAAACAAGCTTTTTACCACAAAGCCACTCCTGCGCCTATATATATATATAGGCGAAGGTGCGGCTTTGTGGTATGTATGCATGAATGTATGTTTGGATGGGTGGATGGATGGATGGATGGATGGATGGATGGATGGATGGATGGATGGATGGTGTGTGTGTACTTACATTCTTGTTTTTAAGTTGGTCCCTGTCTGAAAAAAGTGACCTGTCTTATCTCCAGTCACAAAGCGGTTGGACAAAGATATCTATAAAAAAAAGTACCAGCCAACTTCAAAATTAGCTAGTAAAGGCGATATACTTAATAGATTACAAACCATTCGAGCACGCACTCTACAGTCCAGTGTGGACACAATCCAGCGCGGACACAGTCCAGTGCGGTCACAGTCCGGTGCGGACGCAGTCCGGCGCGGACATAGACTATCGTGAAACATATTAAGTATGAAAAGGATAATCGAACGTTTATCAGAAATAAAGAAAAGAACAAAACCTGAAAGAATCACAAAGAAACTATAAAAGTGCAAAGATGAAAGCGAGGCCAAATGTGATCACTGAAGTCTTAAATTACCGAATGGCTAACGTTATCAACATACGTAACGGTTCGTTGTTTTAGTGGCCAATCAACAAGTTAGCGGTTTTGAGACTTATACAGTTCATCTCTGCTACATATACCGCCCAATTTGGCTTGGCTTAGTGCACTGATAAATATTATTGATCAGGTGTTCAATGCCACTTCAATCATTTGTGTACCAGCCTTTAAGTGATGTTGATTGTTAAAGCTGATCGTATGTGCCTCTCTACTGGTGTGTATGCGTGTGTGTGTGTGTGTGTGCGTGTGTGTGTGCGCGCGCGTGCGCGCGCGTGTCTGGATGTGGAGAGGGAAGGGATGAGATAGATAACATGCGTAAACAGTCGTTCAGCCTTATATTTTATGTATATAAAATGAAAAACAATTATGATTGTATATATGAATGTATAATGTATATGTACAACAGTATATGTCTTTTACAGAGGGAGAGAGAGGGGGAGAGAGAGAGAGATTGATAGACGGACACAGAGAGAGAGTGAATGACAGAAAGAGAGTGAGACAAAGACAGCAAGAAAGGAAGAATAGAAGCGCGTGCGTGTGGTTTGTTCGCCCGCCTGTATATGCGTGTGTGTATATCTGTGTGTGTGCGCACGCGTGTTCTTTGGAATTAGAAGAAAGAGAGTCGTATTATCAGAGTTTGTAAGGCCCACACACATATACACGCACAAAAACACTAAGACACACACAAACGCTATCAGACACAGACACTTTTCTGCAATGCACTTTTATTTTTTCCTATTGGCTGAAAAATTGTTGGCCACGCATCACTTGAGGTGGTCTCCCTCTAGTAGCTACGGTTTACGTTTGAGCTTGAAATGTCAAGTTGTCGGTGCTATTACATTAACTATAGCCGCGCTTGTTGCTATTTGTTGCAAAGGCGTACAGCATTTAGTGATCTGTTTTCTGTGGGCTGCATGTTTTTTTGTCTGCATAGATTCTCTAAGAATTGATTAATAAATTCAAAAAGTATCACGCATCAAAAATAGAACTGGCTGCTCGACCACGTCACGTGCCGATGACAACATAGTTCTATGTACAGATGGATGGCTATTGATGAGGAAGCAAATAATATGCAAAGTTTTCGTGGTCTTCTACCAATGAAATCATCCACAATTGACTTGGTTTTAAAAAATGTTTAAGCGAGATGTTTCTGAAATAAATCGCAGAATCGGACAAACAAGTTGGCTTTGAATGCCAACTATTCATTTTTATTATCACTATGATAAAGAAAGTAAAATTTTCTGGAGCAAATCCATCAACAGTGATAGTTTTCCTAAATATATTGCAAAAAAAGATATTACTGGTATATATATATATATATATATATATATATATATATATAGAAACAGTTTTCAGAGAAAAAGTCTACACGTGGTATAAATAAGGGAAAAGTAAAAAGAAACAAAGAAAATACACATTAGGTATAAAAGTAATGGCTTTTCTTTTATAAAAACAAAGATATATACATACAAATAAATGATTTGAGGTAGAATTAAGAAGTATTAAAATTATTATCATGAGTCAATATAGAAAGTCATACGGTTTCGTCATTGCTGTTCACTGACTCTGAACCAATACCGATTTCCAAACTGTGTTGGATCTAGTAGTACCTAAGTGAAAAGATTGCATGCAAGGGAGATAAACAGTTCTGAATGTGATTCAATTAGGTTTATATGATTAATAGAGTATGAATGATATATGGGACGTATGAGGATTAGTGGGATTATTGGTATTAGTAAGTTTAGTAGTGTCATGTATCAAGTTGTGCGTTCATGCTAAGTTGTGGTTTATATTTATTAATGAAAGTTGCTTCTTTATTTTGTCTTTGCTGCACTGAGGTGTTCTGGGAACAGTGATATGAAAATCAAGAAGTTTGATTTAAGGTTCCTAGCACATCTGACTATGTGCTCACTGACCTGTATCTATCAATATTGTGGGAAGTGGATTTGTTCTTTGTGAAGTGTTGTTCTTCATCTGAGGGACAGTAGTGTTTGGCCTATGTAGTGGTTTCCGCAACCTAAGCAGGTAATAACATAGATTAGGTTTCCAGAGGTACAAGTGAAATTTGACTTTATCTTAAATATCTCACCTTGTTTGAAGTGAAATTCTGTACCCTCCAAAAGGTGGGGGCATGTACCACAGTTAGGTCGCCAGCATTTTCCACTTTTGGTTCCGTTATTAAGGGATATAGTCTTGCGTCGGTTAATATTTTTTCCAATGATTTCGGTTGCATTTTGCTTTTAATAATTTTGTGTGAGCCCAAAATTTTGTTCATTGTTTTATCTTCAATAAGAATGGATAGATTTTGGGTGATGGTGTTGAATGTTTCATCGTTTCTTTGGTTATGTTTGGAGATGTATGGAAGTACTTTTAAATTTGGTGTAGTATTTCGGTTAACTTCCCTTAATGTTTCTATGTCTAATTCCTTTGCTCGTTTAATCCCATCATCTATTAATGCTGTTGGGTAATGTCTCTTAATTAATGTTGATTTAAGTTCACGGATTTAGTTGATTTAGTTCACGGGTATTGGTATCCGAAATTATAGTACAAATTCTTTTCGCTAGATTATAAGGTATATTAATTCTTATGAGTCTGGAGTGGCATGAGTTGAATAATAGGTATTGTTTTGAATCTGTGGGCTTATAAAAGATGTTCGTTTCGAGGGAGTTATTGACTATTTTAATTAGGATGTCAAGAAAAGGAAGTTGTTTATTGTTGTTTTCCACGGAGAATTGTATATTGCTATTGATATTGTTGATCCTTATTTTGAAATCGAGGAGTTTGTCCATACTATCGTTCCAAAGTATAAAGCAATCATGAAAGTAGCTTTTCCAGTTCTCCTTTAAATAGCAATGAAATAAGGTACCATATCTTTGTTGTGATAATTGGTATATTAAGTTCTAGATAACCCATTACAAGGTTCGCATTCATTGGGGCAGCTCGAGTTCCCACTGCAATTCCGCATTTTTTTGTCGATAGTAAACAATATCGAATATGAATTATTTGTTCTGATGGATAAATTTCAGTGCTGTGATTATGAAGTGGTGGTTGATGCGTCCTGGGATATCTTCTGGGTATTTTTCTAGCCAGAAGGTGATTGTTTGTATACCATAATTGTGTGGGATATTGGTGTACAAGTTCACCACATCGAATGATACTAGTAGGGTTCCTTCATTTATTGTTAAATATGTTACTTCATTTGTGGTTAAGTATGTCTAAATCATCCCTGAAGAAGCTTTTAACATATTGTTTAAATGGTTTAAGTAAGATGTCGAGGAAATTGCTCAAACAGTTAGTTTCACGAGCTGGGCCAGCAATGATGGGTCTTAGTTTGAGGTTAGTAGGGGGGGGGGGGAACATTAATGCATAGGCTTGATGAATTCTTGCAAGCTTTAATAATATGTGTATTTTTGTGTATTTTGGGTAAGCCGTAGAAGAGACTTGGTTTGTATTTAAAATTGGATAAATAATCAATTTATTTTTTATTGAGGCCCTTTCCATGTATTAAGGAGGATAAGTTTTTAAGTGTCTTCTGTGGGTTATAATATTCTATCTTCTCATAGTAAATATTGTTTTCCAACATGGAGCGTATTAGATTTTTATAGTACTCTGTGTCCATCACTACTACCGCACTTCCTTTATCGGCTTCTTTAATGGTCAGGTTTGTATTGTTTTTAAACTCGATTAGGTCTTTCCATTCATTTGTGTTGAGGTTGGATTTAATTCGTTGTTTTTGTAGGGCATTGGTAATGTGTTCACAAAAGTCCTCAAGTGCTTTATTTCTGCCTTTATTTGGAAAGCATTCACTTTCGTTTTTCGCTACTGTGTCATCTTCGCTGTTGTAGTTATGAAGTGCTTCTATGCGACGCAATTTTCGGCAAAAGTCCATAGTGTTATCCTTGACTTCATATATATATATATATATATATAAATATATATGACCATCTCGTATTTATTTTCAGGCATAAATATATCTAGAAATACATGACATCCACTTGCAGTACATATGACTGAGTGTTGAGACAACAACTTATGAATCGTTCAAACGTGGATGTGATATTTCTCTATTTTGTAAGTGCCTTCGATAAGATTGATCACTGGATGATATTTCACAAAGCACGTGTGATTAGTATAGTTAGAAGGTTGAGGGTGTATTTGCATGACACTTTTAAACACTGAAGCTAGTCTGCATTAGCCAATGAATCCCCCATAAAAGAGACGTAAATAGTGAGTAGAGAACCTAAGAGAACTGTCTTGAGCCTACTGCAGTTTGTTGTGGCAATATATATATATATATGTATGTATGTATATATATATATATACATAATATATGAGTATATGCATATATATGTACATGTATGTACATACCTTCATCTACATGTATATATAGATGCATATCTGGGTACATGACGTTGCAAAAAAACATGGACAAAATGATAAGCAAGGTACAAAAATACACAGGCCACATAGAGAACATTTCCTTCATCAGCTGCCACCATTATAACACTGGCGTTTCGAAGAGTTAGGGCAGGACGCATCGTTACAATGGCTCTTCCCACGGACACAAATTAAATTTGTTCCATGGAGGATAGTGGCGGACAGAAAACAAGACAGGAAAACGAAACAGTGAAATAAACAACCAAAGAAGGCTATACGGCCAGATGTGAAAATGTATGTGTATATTGAACGCTGTGAAGCACGAACTGGAATGAAACGGGACGAGGAATGTTTGTGAGTTATTCAAATCCCAAAGAATTCCTATCAACACATGGCTATGATACTCCCTCACTACTGCTGCTCATGGTCAGAGATGCAGATATAGTCAGCTTCTAAGGGACATGCTCAACTAGTTATGGTCAAACAACTGATAAGTAAATCTGTGGTATTGAGTACAATATTTGCTGTTGCCCATCTTTTTATACCAAGACAAAACATGTACATGATAGCACTTTCAATCAGTTAAGGTCAGAAACCATGAGAGTCGGTGCTTGGTATTGCATCAGGGCATTTATTATTATTATTATTATTATTATTATTATTATTATTATTATTATTATTATTATTATTATTATTACAGGGCTGCGAGCTGGCAGAATCGTATGCATGCCAGTCAAAATGCTTAGCGGCATTTCGTCTGGCATTACGTTGTGAGATCAAATTCCGCCGAGGTCGACTTTGCATTTCATCCTTTTCAGGGTCGATAAAATAAGCACCAGCAAAGCACTGGGGTCGACAGAATCGAGTAGCAACTTCCCAAAAGATTTCTGGCTTTGTGCCTATAGTAGAAAGGATTGTTATTATTATTATCATCAACATCATTATTATTATTATTATTATTACTATTATAGGTAGTAGTAGGAGGAGGAGGAGTAACAGTATTAGCAGTCTCTGCAGCAGCAGATTTATGCAACATCTAGGGGCCAACACCCTTCGTAACTGCACTGTGAGCTTAATCTTATCCTTCGTATTGTATTTAACCAAGCATGAATTTAACAGCCTTAACCACCAATCGATCGTTATATATCACAGTTGATGATACATGTCAAAGCTGATTGAAGGATTTAGCTATTGATTGATTGATTTCTATCTATCGAATTATTTTTAGATCATCGCCTTACCTATAATTTTGATATTCCGGGCACATTTTTTCCCAGCTCTTTAAAAACTTTCTCTTTTGAGATAAAATATTGTGGGCGTCAATTTCTTTGATTTGCTTTATTTACACACTTCGCTGGGAAGAAAGATCGATATTATTTCAGTAAATTAACAGCAACAAAGGAAATAATAAAATAAAAGGAAAATATGCACAGCCAGAAAACAAAACGATAAAAACACATTTGATTTTTGATGTAGTTTAAGTTACATGAAGATAAACCAGTGGATCAAATGAGGTCAAATATTTGAGACCTCTTACTTATTTACTAGCTTAAAGGCCGCACTCTGTGCGAACTTTTAAGCTAGCTCTTGTGAAGGGCTAATTGGGCCTGCCACCCAAAACTAAAGTGAGCGATAATAATAAAGCATTTATTAGTACCCTACCAATAAAGTATTACCCTACCAACATGGTATAACTTTAAATTCAGCTTAAATGCAAAACTTGTAAGTTCATAAAGTTTTGGAGTTCTATCAAAGTTTGAATTTTCAACTGTTAGCTTATAACGAATCCTCATCCAGACCTTATCCGAATGCTGGATGTTCAAGAACCAAATGAAGAGCAAATTATCAATCCCGGGATCATCCTGATTCCAAAACGTGAAACATGTCTATGCAGAGAAAATGTAGACTGAGATACAGGGGTCTCGGACGAACGGACAGAGAGAATTTCGACTTTATTATTATAGATTTTTTCTATATGTTGCCTTTTATCATAAATAATGATTCTAGGGCTGTGGATTGACGAAACTGCTTGAGCGCCAGTGTAGCGATTTCAAATGACACTTTATCTTACCTGTAGGTAACATGAAATTGCTTGCAGATTACCTCCAGTATTAAATAAAACGAGTTAATGAAGGAATTTTTACGCGATCGTTCGGGGACCTCAGCTGCATTATATTGGATAATGGACGGATATTTGGGAAAATCAATAAATTTTTACGTGTATGTCTCAGTTCTGCAAGATTCTTGATATGAAATCGTTTGTTGAAACAGCAGTTATTATATTTCGGGACGGTCATTCTTTTTTTTATTCTGCCTAATAAACACACGCACTATATACTCGTTCTTCACTTCAGTTTTATTATTGTTCAGTAAAATATTTTTGCCACAAGAAAAGAAAGAATTTGAACTCAGAACGTGCAAGCGGACCAAATGCCACTAATCATTTTGCCCGGCGTGCTGACGATCTCGCCTAAACATAAGAAAAACAGGAGAGATTCTTTGTGGATTTTGTTTAGTTCAAATCAAACCTGAGCAAGAAGTCTAATAAATAAAGGTTCGCCATGACCATCTCGTATTTATTTTCAGGCATAAATTTATCTAGAAATACATTACATGCCTTCCTGTTATTTATTATTTTATTCGGTTGTATATGATCCGAGGGAGATTTGACCGCTAGGTCTAGGCAGCTTTATTGACCCCTTAAGAGCATCTAATCGACTGGTATCGGAGCGTAAATACGATAATGTTCAGGCGTTCGTTCCTTTATCTATAGAATTATAATAAAAGTAGATCGTAGAGGCGCAATGGCCCAGTGGTTAGGGCAGCGGACTCGCGGATCGTAGGATCGCGGTTTCGATTCCCAGACCGGGCGTTGTGAGTGTTTATTGAGCGAAAACGCCTAAAGCTCCACGAGGTTCCGGCAGGCGATGGTGGCGAACCCTGCTGTACTCTTCCACCATAACATTCTCTCACTCTTACTTCCTGTTGTACCTGTAATTCAAAGAGTCGGCCTTGTCACACTGTGTCGCGCTGAATATCCCCGAGAAATACGTTAAGGTTACACGTGTCTGTGGAGTACTCAACCACTTTCACGTTAATTTCACGAGCAGGCTGTTCCGTTGATCGGATCAACTGTAACCCTCGACGTCGTAAGCGACGGAGTGCCAACAACAACATATCGTTAAATATGTTTAAATATTTTAATGTCGCATACCACAGGACAATATTTAGCAAATAACCACCAATTTGCTCCTACCGAAGACCCCCTTTCATTCACATGTTTTCAGCTAGTCTCCACGCACAATCTGACATGGAATTTTTAGCATTTCTGTATAGTTGAACCATTGATTGACAAAAAGCTATCGCTTTCTAATGTAATGTGTTATTAGAAATACATGAAACATGCAGTAGTTTTTATTATAGCGCAAGCGCAAATGCCAGTGTCAAATTTTATTGATATACGCCAACACATATATTCACACAATATATACAGGCATTTATACACATGTATTGACATGCATTTCCGTGGTGCTCTTGCGTTCATAATTGAGTTCTGCCTGCGTGTGTATATATATGTATCTAGACCCACACACGCACACATACACACATATATATGTACACACATATTGAGAGAGGTGAGATATATATGTATACATATATATGTTTGTATATATATATGGATAGATATATTTATGTGTATATATATATATGTGTGTGTACATACATATACTGAGAGAGGAGAGGAGAGAGGAGAGGAGAGAGGAAAGGAGCGAGGAAGGTATGCATATATATATATAAGTATAGATATATTTAAGCTTATATGTGTGTACATGTGTGTATCTGTGTATGTATGTTTGTGTGTCTGCGTGTGTGTGGATTTTTCTGTACCTATGTTCGTGTGTGTATATATTTGCGCATGTAGACGTGTGTGTATGCGAGTTTTTGTATGAGTTTGTGTGTGTGTGTGCGTTTTGGGGGATGCTTATTCCCCCACCCCCACCCCCATATGAGTAGGATCGGCGAAAATCCCGTCATTTCTCCATACAAAAGTAAATATACGTATATCAGCTGCTCTGATTGAATTGAAAATAAAATCTAAATCAGTCGATGGCTTGTTCGATATAATTCTATGCTATCTTGTGTGAAATGGAACGATAAATAGAATCATTCACTTAGCGAAATCATGGTGGATGATAAATGAGTGGTGTGGCCTACGACAACTCACTGAAAAAAAAAAATCACCTACATACCACATCCTCAATACATCGAAATTTACACACATACATATATAGATACATAGATACATGTATCTATGTATCTATATATGTATTCATATACATGTGTGTACGCGTGCATGTGTGTTTCTGTAATGTGCATGTGTGAATACACGTATATATATATATATATATATATATATATATATATATATATATATATATATATATATATATATAAACATATGTGTGTATTTTTGTCTTAGATATGAATGTTTAATATGTATTTAGAAAGAAAGGGGAAGTGATGTAAAGAGTGGGAAAACCCCCTTCATGGGTTTCCGACATCATCAAAAGAAAACTAAGCCTTTAAATGAAACATGTGAAGATGTGTAGAAAATATAGTGTCGAATCGACTCTTTGATCCACTAACATCAATATAAAACGCTTTGATCTATACAACGGACAGAAGAGAGATTCTATAGATTTGATAGGTATTGGAATGAATTGGAGAAAAACAAGCATGAAATATATTGTGTATGTATGTATGTATATGAACATGCATGCGCGCATATATATATATATATATATATATATATATATATATATATATATTATGTGTGTATTTATGTATCTATGTATCTATGTACGTATATGTGGAGAGGGAAAGGTGAGGAAGATACAAAGACAGTAATAGGGAGAGACAGAAGATGGTGATAGAAAGAGATGAAGAGAGAAAGTGTGCGGGTGGAATGATGGGTGAGAGAAATTGAAGGAATAACTGCAAAAATAATTATATGTGTGGGTGAGTATGGAGGATGCAAGAAGAAAATGTGTCACAATGTAGTTAACGAGAGGGGAAAAACAAAGCGAGAGAGAGAGAGAGAGAGAGAGAGAGAGAGAGAGGAGAGAAAGGTTTTGCTTTAGGATATTGGGATTGTACAGAGAAAGGAGGAAGAGTAAGAATAGTGATAGTTAAAACAAATATCAGAGAGAGAGACAGACTGATAGACAGAGGAAAAGAGAGAGAGAGAGAGGGGGGAAGAGAGAGGGAAAAGAGAGAGAGAGAGAGAGAGAGGAAAAGAGAGAGGGAAAAGAGAGGGAGGAAAAGAGAGAGGGAAAATGAGAGGGGGATAAGAGAGAGATAGGAAAAGAGAGAGAGAGAAAAGGAGAAAGAGAGGAAAGGAGAGTGAGAGAGAGGAAAAGGGAGAGAGAGAGAGGGAAAAAAGAGAAAGAGACAGAGGAAAAAGAGCGAGAGAGAGGAAAAGAGAGAGATAGGAAAAGAGGGAGAGAGAGAGGAAGAGAAAGAGAAAGAGGAGGAGGAGAGAGGTAAAAGACAGGAAGAGAAAGAGAAAGAGGAGGAGGAGAGAGGTAAAAGCCAGGAAGAGAGGAAGAGAGTGGAAAGAGAGAGAGAGAGAGGTAGACAAAAAGAGAGAATGGGGACGAAAAGACAGAGAGGGAAGGAGAGAAAGGAAGTAAAGTACGAAAGAAAATAAGAGAGCTTGAGAATTGTATCAGGAGAACGATAGAAGAAATGGAACAGGTAAAGGAGAAAATTAGAAGAAAGAAAAGAAACATGACTGAAAGAAAAGTGAAAGTAGAGACAACGGTAGAGAGAGATAGAGAGAGAGGGAGAGGGAGAGCGAGGGCAAGTGTGTGTGAGAGAGAGAGGGCAAGAGTAAAGGGTTAGGGTTAGGGTTAGGGAAACGATGAGTTCAAACAAATGAAACGTCTCTTTCCAAACTCTAAATTCTAGTAAATTCTGCAAATATAGAGAAACGGTCACATAGAATTTGGAGTTGTGGGGAGGCGTAGAATCATTTCTTCTTAACTAGATTATACACACACACACACACACACACACACACACACACATACATATATATATATATATATATATATATATATATATATATATATATATATATATATATATACATACATACACATACATTTATATATGTATAAATTTATGTATATATATATGCACAAATATATACCCATATAAGCGTGTATGTGTCCGTGTGTGTATATGTATCAACAGAAAGCTGTGGATTGTTTATGGAGATGACACCATAAACAGGAGCAATATCCGCAGATAATAGATGAATAAGTTCGAAGACAGGCAACGAGCATTGATGTCAAAACATCCCAGTGGAAGCCCATCAGCTGCAATCTCTGATACGAAATCCTACCGTGTGGACTGATTGATTTGCTCAAACAGAAGGATTATAACCCGTGAACTTCGTGCACAATGGGACTGTGGTCATAATGCTCCATATAACATGCTAGAAGACTTTCGTTGTCCGACTGTTCTGATCGGCTGGAAGCGTTTGAAGCCAATGATGACACGATATTACCATTCAGGTGACGTGTGGAAATGTGGGCTCAGTCCATGGAATGACATTACACCTCGTTTCCATGAACCCCAAATGGTCAAAGACAGGTGATCGGAACAGTAAGTTATGATAAATATTTTGCTAGGGGATGACAAAATTAGGCAAAAGCAAATTGGTCTGCTCAGTTGTCACCCATCCATTGTACAGCCAGATTTAGTGGCCTCTGACTTCTACTTCTTCGACCCACTGAACGGCTGTATTCGGGGACAACAATTTCATGACGTAGACGAAGTAAAAGTGGCTGTCAAGAAATGGATGCAACAATGCACGCCTAAAATGTTTCAAAGTAGATTCAAAAGTTGTGTCCAGCGATAACGTAAAAGCACCGCTTCTGACGGAGATTATGTTCAATAGTATCTTTGCATTGAGGTAAAGTTATTCTACAAACTCGCACTTGTCGTGTGTGTGTGTGTATGTGTGTGTGTGTGTGTGTGTGTGTGTGTGTGTGTGTGTGTGTGTGTGCGTGTGCGTGCGTGTGCGTGCGCGCGTGCGTGATGTGTGTATAGAGAGTTATATATGCTCTTGAAACCGAGAATTTGATCTTAGGGAGACAGTATTTACATATCGCCTGAGGAAACACAACTAGATCTCATTGTGCAGGCAAACGGTGCATAATCAAGTACCTGCATTCCTGGAGAACTATGTTGCGTAGAAACGATTGCAGTGATTGAAAATAAGTGTCCAACCGTATTCCCTCCCGTTGACTTCAGTTTTTTTCAATTATCTATTCACACATGACAGAAACCCAAACGCAAACCTAGAAGTACGTATAATACTACCACTGGATAGCTCAGGGCGCAAACCTGAAGGCGAACGGGCTTTACACTGTACTCTATATATAAGGGTGGGGTAAAAAGATTATAGGGTGACTATGAAGGAGTGATAGTAGACTTGAAATCTTGCCTGCATTCATTTCAATTTTTACAAATAATTGCATGGTTTCTTTCCAGGTAAACTAACACCTGACTGATCAAACACCCAGAAAACTGACGAAAGTGACCTTGTACCGTCAAGACAATGCTTCAGCACCAAGTCCTTGGTTTCTATGGCTTCTGCACGTTACTGTCTTTGAACTGATTGCTCACACTACTTTTTTCCTGATTTGTTCTCGACTTTTTTTCAGCCGATCTGTCAGAGCCATTTTTGTTCCTGATTCTCTCAGCTTCCCTTGCATCTGTAGAAAGGAGTATTTCGAAGATTATCACTCAACATATTGTAGAAATGTGTCTCCAGCTTGACCTCACAAGCATATCAGGTCTTCATGACCATCATGGCTCATTGGCACAAGACAATGCTCTAGCACACAAGTCCTTGGTTTCTATGGCTGCTGTACGTTATTGTCTTTGAACTGGTTGCTCACACTACTTTTTTCCTGATTTGTTCTCGACTTTTTTTCAGCCGATCTGTCAGAGCCATTTTTGTTCCTGATTCTCTCAGCTTCCCTTGCATCTGTAGAAAGGAGTATTTCGAAGATTATCACTCAACATATTGTAGAAATGTGTCTCCAGCTTGACCTCACAAGCATATCAGGTCTTCATGACCATCATGGCTCATTGGCACAAGACAATGCTCTAGCACACAAGTCCTTGGTTTCTATGGCTGCTGTACGTTACTGTCTTTGAACTGGTTGCTCACACTACTTTTTTCCTGATTTGTTCTCGACTTTTTTTCAGCCGATCTGTCAGAGCCATTTTTGTTCCTGATTCTCTCAGCTTCCCTTGCATCTGTAGAAAGGAGTATTTCGAAGATTATCACTCAACATATTGTAGAAATGTGTCTCCAGCTTGACCTCACAAGCATATCAGGTCTTCATGACCATCATGGCTCATTGGCACAAGACAATGCTCTAGCACACAAGTCCTTGGTTTCTATGGCTGCTGTACGTTACTGTCTTTGAACTGGTTGCTCATATTACTTTTTTCCTGATTTGTTCTCGACTTTTTTTCAGCCGATCTGTCAGAGCCATTTTTGCTCTTGGTACTCTCAGCTTCTCTTGCATCTGTAGGAAGGGGTATTTCGAATATTATCACTCAACATATTGTAGAAATGTGTCTCCAACTTGACCTCCCAAGCATATCAAGTCTTCATGACCATCATGGCTCATTGGCACTTTATTTTCCGCATCTTTTATCTCCAAGAATTTCTACAATAACAAAGACTGCACTATGTATGAAGTTATCTACGTTTGATATATTTTCATCTTTGATTTTTTTTCCCTAATAGTTTATCCAGTATATTTACTGCTTTTCGAATTTCTCACTTTCAATTACTCTCACAGGTATTAATCTCCTTCTCTCCCTATTTCGTCTCATTTAAACGTTGATTTCTCTTATGTAATATCCTTTGCCTTCAAGAACTAAAACATATTTTCAATCTCACAAATACTTCTTTCCTCCTGGTGATTCATTGATCTTTCTGCTATTCCATGTTCAATTACCTTTTCTATGTAGCCATATTCTTCATCTTTCACTGTTCTGACGATCTCTTCCAGCTTCAACTAGGATAGCATTTGTTTTCTTCATCATTTGACATTTTTGATCTAAGAGTCTTTGTTCTGTAACATGGAACATGTCTCTCTATCCATATTTTATATATACTTCTGTATATTCTCTATCCTATTTTGCCAAACTTGCTCCTGTTGTAGTATTCCAAAATAATTATGTTGTCAGTTTCAAACTACCTTCTCCTAATCCTAACACCAGTAGTTAAATAGTGACAAGGGACATTCTGCAAAACATTTAATGTTCAAGACCCCTACATCCAAGGATTCGAGGGTCCGGTTTCACTCGCCCAGTTGTAATATAATATTTTACTTTAAATATCTCTCATAAAGTGGATAAAGTAACATCATCACTTCTGTATCTATCGAGACACCAGTCTGTCTCCCCAAAGTTTACCTCGATACATTGTAGTCTACGAGCTATTATTATTATTATTATTATTATTATTATTATTATTATTATTATTATTATTATTATTATTATTATTATTATTATTATTATTATTATTATTATTATTATTATTATTATTATTATTATTATTATTATTATTATTATTATTATTATTATTATTATTATTATTATTATTATTATTATTAAGGCAGCGAGCTGGCAGAATCGTTAGCACGCCGGGCGAAATGCTTAGCAGTATTTCTCCCGTTGCTACGTTCTGAGTTCAAGTCCTGCCGAGGTCGACTTTACCTTTCATCCTTTCGGAGTTGAGCACTGGAGTTGATGTAATCAACATAACCCCTTCCCCACAAAATTCAGGCCTTGTCTTTGCACAGCTTCTAATGATGGAGATGTATTACGGTATCAGTTGTTCACTACTGTTAACTAAAGTAACACCCCTTATTTCTCGAGCACCATCCGGAGTATTCGAGCGACTCCAAGCAGTGTTTCAACATCTCTATGAAATTGTCCATTCATTCTTTTCTTTATCCACCTATTTTCAGTTTTATTCATTCTCAAGTCCTTGTACAGTGCTTTATCTTTGCAATCTTCCATCCTACACAAGCCTGACCTTCTTACTTCCAATAATAGGGGTTCTGTAGCTTTCTTTTACATACAGAGCTATGTTGTTTTCTTCTGCTGTAATGCTATGTTCGCATCCAGTCAGTCCCCTTCCCCCTCTTTTTCTTGGTACATACAGTCTTCTGTGTCACTTTTTGAGTAGTCAGCAACTTCCTTGTCTTTCTGTCTAAGCTGTTTAGTTCGTCTACTGCCCATGCGATTACCCCTGCTAGAAATTTCCTGTTCATGGCAAAATGCTGACAAGTTATCTTTAATCCTTTGCCTGTCTAAAGAATTTCAACAAGTTTGTCCTAAACGTTCATACTTGTTTCCAAACTCAGCCCTTGTTTCATACGTTCAGAGCAACACAAAGCTTTCCTTTCATAAGTCCCAAGTTACTCTGATTCTTTTTAATGATGTCTCGCTCCCCGCAGCCCATCCTGGTTTGGAGGGCAGGTCAACATTGTGTCTGGATAGAGGACCACTCAGTCGCATCGCAGCGTTACCCGTTTACAGATGAGTGAATTGAAGCAGCGGGAAATGAAGTTTTTTCTTCAAGAACAAAATGCTGCGCCGGTCTGGAATCAGAACCAGGAGCTTACGATCGTTTGTGCAACAACCTAACCTCTAGGTCATGTGCCTTCACTGTGTGTGTGTGTGTGTGTGTGTGTGTGTGTGTGTGTGTGTGTGTGTGTGTGTGTGTGTATACATATATTTACATATAAATTCAAAAAAGGATAAAAATCTTTTACAAGAATTTTATCAGGAAGCCAGTGTGTAAAAAAATTCATAAGGGAAATTTCTATTCCCAAGAATATAATTATTCGTTTATATTTATATAAGGGGCATTACTGCAGAATAATGCCACACACTGGCCTTCCCAAAATACGCACATTGAGTACCGAATGCGAGGAAAACAACCAACAGAAGAAGATACATAGTTGAGTTATTTAAAAGAAAGTTGGTCTTCTTCTGTTGGTTGTTTTCCTCGCATTCGGTACTAAATGTGTGTATTTTGGGAAGTCCAGTGTGTGGCATTATTCTGTAGTAATGCCCCTTATATAAATATAAACGAATAATTATATTCTTGGGAATAGAAATTTCCCTTATGAATTTTTTTACACACTGGCTTCCTGATAAAATTCTTGTAAAATATTTTTATCCTTTTTTGAATTTATTAATCAAATGTATACACGGAATATATTCAATGCTGAACTTTTTATTCCTGTCTACACACGTGTACCCAAAAAACAACCCGGAAGTACTCCCGCTTCTTTGATGAAGATATATACAGATAAACTTCATTCCCTTTGCTTTGTCGGATACGTAGAGGTGAGGTGAGAATTCTGTTTATTTATATATGTTTTTCTGAACAATACTATGCTGATGAGCGAAATCTAGATTCATTCTAGTAATCGCGAAATCGGTCGATACATAGTTGAGTTATTTAAAAGAAAGTTGGTCTTCTTCTGTTGGTTGTTTTCCTCGCATTCGGTACTAAATGTGTGTATTTTGGGAAGTCCAGTGTGTGGCATTATTTTGCTGTAATGCCCCTTATATAAATATATTTACATATATATACGAGGTGCAGTGAATAAATTATCGTCTAAATTACGCAAAAATGAAAATAACACTGACATCTCATTTTAACAGATATATTTGCCAAAATTACATAAAGATATCTTGAAATGCTAACAAGTAAATCTATTCAATAAAATTGCCATTGGCTTCAACCACGGTCTCCAGACGACTTCGGAATCTCCTGCAACTCTTCTGGATGGTCTCCTTATTTAAATTGGTGAATGCTGCCATAATCCTTGCTTTCACTTCATCTTTGGTCTTACAAGGAGTTTTGTTGATCCCTCGTTTCACTGCGCTAGCCACTAAACCTTCTTTTTATTTTCTCTCCCTGTTTATTTCAGTGTTCCTTTCGGTCGACGAGCGTAGACTCGAAACGTAAAAGACTTTCTCACTTCCCGAGCGTTAAACTAATACATCTGTTTGTTGTTTACACACCCGTCTTTGTCTTTTGTTTTTCTTTTTTTGTAAATTCTCACTATATATATATATATATATATATATATATATATATATATATATATATATATATATATATATATATGTATGTATATACACATACTAACATACATCCATACATATATATATGCATACATATATATATATATACATAAATATATACACACACACACACACACATATATATATATATATATATATATATATATATATATATATATATATATATATATATATATATATATATATATATACATATATATATATATATATATACATACATATATTTGTGCCGCACCACCCACAGCTTGACAACCAGTGTTGATTCGATTATGTTCCCGTAAGTGAGCATGTTTCGCAAAAAAGGGCCACTTCACTATGGCCCAGTCTTCAAAACATAAATATTTGGGGTGTTTTTTTTTTCGACTAAATCCTTCAAGGCGGTACCCCAGCATGGCCACATTGTCGAATGACTGATATGAGTTAAAGATAAGAGCTATCATAATAACGTTTATCATTCGAGAGACGCTTGAAGGTCTTTGTATGTGAATAACGTCACTTATAATGAATCGGCAAGAGGTTTTTGAACTTTTGTGTGCGTTTCTTTCTATATCAACTGATTACAGCAGTGTTTTAGCTGATGCCAGACATATTGTTTTCTATCTTTTACTCTTTCTTCATCTTGTGTCTCAGTCTCCATCTACCTAGCTAGCTAGCTATTTATGTACCTTTCTGTTTGTCTATCTGTCTGTCTGCCTGTCTGACTTTCTGATATTCTTTTTTTTTTCATTCTTTCTTTATTTCCTTCTATCTATCTATCTATCTATCTATCTATCAATTGATTAGTTTATCTATCTATCTATCTATCTATCTATCTATTTATTTATCTATATATCTATTTATCTATCCATCTATTCGTTCATTTATCTGTCTATCTATCTATCTATCTATCTATCTATCTATCTATCTATCTATCTATCTATCTATCTATCTATCTCGAATGTCGAGGGACCAAAAGAAAAAAAAGCAATTCTTCTCCACTTCTTTTTCAATTTCACTGTCAGATTCTAATTTTTTAAAAATATTAAATTAGAAGCGGAATTCAGTTTTAATTAAACTAATCAAATTTTGTATGGCTTTATAATCAATTAAAACCTCATATTTTCCATTTTTATACATCGTACTCTTTATTTGTTCTCTCAGTATCTCATAACTGTCACATTTTAAGACATGTTGGAGTTGATGTCGCCAAACATAAATGATAAAATACATTATTAGTTCTCCAATATTCATACCTGATATTGTTAAATACATAAAGTGTAAGTCGTTTTGTCAAGAACAAATTTGTGCATTTTAAAACAAGCAATAATTCAGGTTGAAAACCTAATTCAAGGTTCCATTCTTCAATTGGTATGTCTACCCTAGAGACATTTTTCTTCAAAATTCCTTCTTTACTCCAGGTCATTGATTGATGACAATACTTACTCCAATGCCATGCGAAAGAAAGTTGCTTTGAGTATTAAACAAATGTATTTACTGAATGAACGTGCCAATAATATCAAGTGAATTGAATCTCATTCAACAACACTGGCTTCGCAAATATTTTATTGAGTAGTGAATTGCTGAATCAGTAAATCTTTACTATTTAAGTACTGAAATCGAATCTCCAGAGGGCGACTCTAGCTTTCATTCTTTGTAATGAAAGGAAAAATCATATATTAATAAACCTGTTAAATATTGGGTTCAATTTAATCGATTGCGCCAATCCTCAAAATGTATGACCTTGATCCAAAACAGGGTATTCGGGATAGATTTGACATTTTGCTTAAAAGAAACAGAAAACACAATATCCCATTCAAAGTTGAAGTAGTTTGAAAAATCAAAAACTACCAACTAGATTACGGCTGGGAGATAACAGTTTACACAAAGAAGCCAGCCTCCTGCGTCCAGCCATGGCCTCAAGATGGCTCCAGAACCTGGCGCATGCCTTCCTCACTGTGTCCCTGGGAAGATCTTTGAACATCTCCTTATTCTTGATCACCAGCTCAGCCTTGGTACTGCAGGCAGAGTGGTTGATATCTTTCTCAACCACGCCCCACACCTGAGATTACAAGGAATTAGAAGGACAGAAATTAGGGCTGGTAAAGTAGAAATTCTTTGTCAGCCATTTCTGAATCTTTCCGGAGGTCTAGCAACGAACAAATCGTGCTACCGCATATGTGGCCTCTCCAGCAGCACTCCTCCTCTCCCAGAGCTTGACTACAGTATCCAACACCTTCACATGGCCGTTTGAATTGAGCCTAAGGCCCTGTTTAAAGATGTGGGGCGGTATGACGTTACCCTCACTGGAGACATACCCAAAGACCATCACAGTTTAGGGGAACTTAGTTCCATGATGTCGAAATCATATCTTACAATTTTATAGTGTTCTCAGAGCATGGTGTATGTCGGCATTTTAATACCCGGCACGAGCCATGATGCTATAGGTAACACTTTTCCAGCGTTCGGATGGCTTCAAGTCCTCCATGTCATCTAACATATCCAAATATAAGTTTAATCTTTATGCTCTCCAACGTCATTGACTGAACATAAATACTTCAAGCTGTTCCTGAAAAGAGGGAGGATATAAAGGATATTCCAATTTAATCCGAACATCTTGTATTTAATCCTCTATGCCATTCTCCAAATTACGTGACCTTGAATTTCTGTTTAAGTACCTGCTCCAGCCTAAGGTGACTTAGAACTTATTGAGCTTGAACAAAACGTTTTTTCACAATTTAGTGAACACCTTTTCACTCTGAATCCAATTTCCAATGAGTTTGATTTTGTTAAGGTTTTATCTAGATATCCTATAGAAATTATACCCAGCACTGATTTCTTCAACGATGTTTTGTATCCGAGACGTCAGACGTAAACAAACAATGAGATCGAAAAGGAAAAAGTGTAATGGGCGTATATGCCATACTTCGGGAGTTTTTGCCCCTCCTTTCATCAGCACTCATAAAACCCATTAACAATCCACGAACGCATTACTTAAATAGCCACTAAATATAGATATGTAACGTTATTGAATATATCAACTTAACATATTAAACACATTCCTGTAAGCTGGTACGTAGATATTCTTTTCTACTCTAGGCACAAGGCCCGCAATTTTTGAGGAAGGGTCCACTCGATTAGATCGATCTCAGTACGGAACTGGTACTTAATTTATCGATTCCAAAAGGATGAAAGGCAAAGTCAACTTCGGCGGAATTTGAACTCAGACCGTAAAGACAGACGAAATACCGCTAAACATTTCGCCCGGCGTGCTAACGTTTATGCCAGCTCGCCGCCTTCTGGTACGTAGATATTAATGACTTGTAGCGATGCGGTATCTCGTTATGCAACCATGATATTCTACAAAGAATACAAAACGTTTTTATAAGACAACATCGTGTTGTAAAGCGCACAGCTAACACAGTAGAACGTGGTGTTGACTTATAAAAAATTGTTTAATATACTTTATACTATATCATGGCTGCATAACGAAATACTGCATCGCTACAAATCGTTAACATTTACGTCATTACATTTCGTCAGTCTCTACGTTCTGAGTTCAAATCCCGCCGAGGTTGACTTTGCATTTCATCCTTTCGGAGTCGATAAAATAAACACCAGTTGAACACTGGGTCCGATGTAATCAACTTATCTCCTCTGCCGAAATTGCTGGCTTTGTGCCAAAATTTGAAATCAATATTTACGTCATTAAAATTCATTAATAGTTTTGCTTTGTCCGACATCATTCCAGTTTTACTAAAATAAGCTATAAAAGTCTGGGGCTGATGAAAATAAGAAAGGTCCCTGTAATTTGATAGGGTAAATCCGGTTGACTTTATCGCTTCACCACAAATACGTGATCCTGTACCAGTGTAACATATAATAAACACAAGTACAAGCAAGCAGCCGGTAATGTATCGGAATCACTGCTTGATTCTGTGGTTGATTTTGTTCTTGAATATTCTGAGTTCAGAGCTTGTCAGAATTTATTTAGTAATCTATCAATATGGAGTGGGTAACTTAAGCACCAACCATACGGTGCAATCGATTTAATCTGTTAAGAATTATGGCACTCTCACATCAGCCTAACTTATTCTTTGAAACTGTCAATGCAACACTCTCAACAGTGGAGTTTCTTCTATTTTATGCAGTGAATTCACTCGACCTACTTGAAAAACCATCCTTATCTTCCTCAAATCACAGCCCATTGTCTCGATAAACAGACACACGATGTGAACGGTGTTGATTACGGATCTTACTCGACGAGAGAAAATTTGCGGTTAAACAACAATATCGTCAGCAATATCAACATTTTCATATCTAAATTGCATCGGTTTATCAGTGAAGATTGTAACAGCAATATCAATATGCTATTAAATAAAACAAACAAACAAGAAAAAACACGCAAAAACAAACGTAAGTTGAAGTCTCTTTGAAAACCAGTCTAAGTTGCCAGACATGGAAAAACTGAGTCCCTACTTCAGTTCCAATTGTTCTTTATAGAATTTTAGCGAGCATTGTATCGAGAGAACAACCCCCAAAATATGTTGATATACAGATATAAAATACTGTGATATAAACAGAGAGGAGGGGAAGAAAGAAAGACAGAGAGGGAGAGAGACGGGGGGGGTGAAAATATTAATATGTGTATGCAGGCATGTGTACGAGTTTTTTTTTTTTAATCCTTAATATTTTATCTTTTACTTGTTTCAGTCATTAGACTGCGGCCATGCTGGGGCGCTACCTTGAAGAATTTTTAGTCGAATGAATCGACCTCAGTATTCCACTGTCCAAACAGCTGCTTCCTGTTCTCTCGTTCCCCTTTATATCTAATCATAATGTCAGAGTCATACTTCAGCCATCCCTTTTCCTTGAGAAAAATACTAGCTGTCTTTTTTTTATAATTATTGTTTTCAAATAACATTGTTTAAACTTTCTTGTGTAACCATCAATTAAATAATATTAAGTTAATAAAAACAAATAATCAACTCAACTTTCAATACATAATTTTTGTTTATATTTATTTTTTTACTGGTATAACTTATTTTAAGAAACTTTTTTTTTGTGTAAGAAAAAAACATTGAGAATTAAAAATTAAAAATTAAAAACTAAATATGTATGTTTCTCAAATTAGCTCTGGTTAACCTAGAAGAGTTTCTTTCCTCTCTGATGGTAACCAAAAGCAAAGTATTTATTTCAGTTATCTCCCTTGCTCACTTTCAATGCCATGACGGTATTTCTGGTGAAATTGCAAACAACGATTATATTATAGTAACTCATTAAGTGCATTAGTGTGTTAGCTATCAGCTGTGGCAGTGAATTAGTAGAAACGGCAAAGTATTGAGTCGTGTTCTGTCATCTGTAAAATTCTGGATTAACTCACATGAAATTTTATCCTAGCTTGTATGATCTTAAAGTTAATAATATGAATGCAATTTCTACATGTGAGTTGATAAATTTATCCTACATAGTTCTCAACAAATGCTTAGTGCTGTATTTACCACATTGGTAGATATATAGGTTGATAAACTGAAACAGGTAAATGAGTAGATAAATAAATAGATAACATATAGATAGATAGAGAGAGAGAGAGAGAGAGAGAGCTACATATATACATACATACATACATACAAACATACATACATACATACATAGTTAAATAGGTACGATTTATTGAACTTGTAAGATTTATTGGAAAGTAGATAGATAGATAGATAGATAGATAGATAGATTATACTGAACTATTATCAATTTTCTTTTCCTTCTTTGTGAGATTATTCTGGAGATATTTAGCGTGTGCCAAATCTAAAAATGATATCCGTTTTTTTCCCTATCACCCACACTTTTGAAGCTATTAATAATAGAATTTTTTTGTACGTTTCCATTTTTATATCTTCTTTGAACACTTATACCATTTACTGACAACATGTACAAAAAGTCTTTTTTTAATATATATATTGTTAACTTAAATACCATATATAATATTAGCAGCGAATAATATTTTTTATGCTCTTACATCTCAAGTATTCTCACATATAAATCATAAATTCACTTTACAGTTTAAATAAATGGTTTCTAGAGGCAACATCAATAGCCCTGGCATATTTTGCTCTCCAGGTGGTGTATTAGCAACAGCAAGAGACTCCAGACTCTTAAAGAGAGATTTTCACATTTCTCCGCAATGAAATTTCGGAGATCAAGAAAAGAGCTGAGCTGTTTCTCACAGTATTTGCAGTTTGTTCGTTGCAGAATTGAGAATTTAGAATTAAGATGAAAAAGAATGATCAGCTTTGGTTGAAAGTGATGTTAAAAGTCATATCATCGACTAGTTTTCCTGTTGCAGAAATTTTCAGTTACAAAAGAAAGAAGGGAGATTTTCGTTACCGAAATTTTCCGTTGACGATCAGATATGAACCCGTGATTAGATCATTTCTTTCTTCACCTACTGACAGGCTGAGTTATTGTAATTCAGACACAGAAAAAAATTCAGGCAATCACGCCGGGAGAACAGTGCATACTTCATCCGTTAGTACTAAGTTAAACTGAACAATACAGTTGAGAATTTGAATCTGCCAACGAGTTGGCGGAACATTTCTGGTCTGATCTGCTGAAAATTTATTATTAGCAACAAGCGCATGCACACACACACACACACACACACACACACACACACACACACACACATAGTTCAAATTTGCAGAAAGATAAAAGACGAAGTCATGATTGCCACTGCATAACCAGCGTAGACGGAGGAATTCTGAGGAGATGCAGAGCTTGGTGTGGGTAGGGTGGGATGAGGAGAAGTTAAAGCAGAGGTGTAAGTCAGTGTGTTTGTAGTTGATGGAGGTAGTGAGAATTAAGTGGTGTATGCCGACAGAAATGTCGAGAAATTCGCCGGAAGAGTTAGAGACAGGGCAGGAGAATTCCAGGGCAGGGTGAAAGCATTAGACAAAGGATATATATATATATATATATATATATATATATATATATATATATATATATATATATATATATATATATATATAGCTAGCTAGCTAGCTAGATAGATAGATAGATAGATAGATAGATAGATAGATAGATAGATAGATAGGTTTCTTTATTAGCCACACAGGGCTCAACACAGAGGGGACAAAATACAAAAGTAGAGTTTTTTCTTTTCGAGGGGGGCGAAAACAAAGCAGAAAAAAAAACAAAAGTGGGGACAACGATGAAAAAAAAAAACATCGCAAAACGTTTGGGGTATTTACAAAAAATACGAAATAATACAGAAAATTCCCAATAAATGGGGAGGTTATCCGTGGAAAGAAAAACCTACGAAAAGACCACGGTAACCTCGGTCCTTAGTGTCACAGTTTGTTAAATAAAATTTCTTTTCTTTATGCAAGAAACGTAAGTAACTCTCTGTTTACAAAATTTTAAAACGTTTTATAGAATCATGGTCAAGGTGGCTTCGTCATTTATACGTGCCATTCTTGCTACATGTATCCATCTTTTTTCGAAACATTTGCTAGACAACACTTGCCTCTCTACTCTCACCTTCCTTTTCAAGTGATACTTGAAAAGTTGATGAGAGATTGACCAGAGAGGAAGGTATTTGTCTCTAATCCTTTCAGACGCGTCCACCAGATGCATTCTTTCGCCATAGCCACAAGTACGATAAATACAGCGCTTCCTTCCCGTTTAAAGGAAGGAGGCGTGACGATATTGACGATAGACTCGATTGATAAACCGACTCGTCCAACACGCGACAGCAGTCGTTCGACATAAGCCCACAGCTCCGAAATGGTTGGACACTGCACGAGTGCGCGCAGAACGGTTTCATCGCTCTAACCGCATCTCGGGCAGGTCGGCCCCGCATTTCGCGAGCCGTGTCTATAGAGCTTATCCCGAACGGGTAGCGCCTCTCGGTAACCCTGCCAGGCCAGGGATCTCTGGAAGTTGTCCATAGGTCCCGGCCCGAAAGTCGTCCTGAACAGGCAGGTCAGGTATTCCTCGTCGACGCCCAGGTTCGCCCCGAGATCGTCGTCGTACCTGCCCTCCACTAATCCCCTATAGAATAACTTCGTTGTGATGCAGCCGCTCAAGGTCGACCCGGGACGGCAAAGTTGTTGCAGAGCAACGCGACACTCACGGTGCCATTCACCATTCCTCGGCCTCTTTTTCATCCACGACTGCAGCTCGGTCATGGAGACGAGCTGCGGGAAAGCGCGTCGCACAAACGGCGACCACACCTGCTCACCGTCGTCTACGTAGAGCCGGAGATGTCGCAGTCTCAGCGCATGTCTGCGCATCATCAACCACGGCATGCCCAGCCCTCCT
>NC_142933.1:43930659-43935659 GCF_046866305.1 Octopus bimaculoides | reverse complement strand
CAGAATATTTGCTGTAGCCCATCTTTCACACTAAGATGAAACAATGTACACGATAACACTTCCATTCAGTTAAGATCAAAAGCCTTGAGAGCCACTGTTGGTTCCGCATCATGGCATTCATTATTATTATTATTATTATTATTATTATTATTATTATTATTATTATTATTATTATTATTATTATTATCATCATATGTTTGACTTTTGCTTTGTATTTGTACAAGGTGACTCCAAGTCTCACACAGAGACCTCAAGAGACGACAAGTTAGAAGTTCAAGTTGGTATTATACTTAGGGTGTCATATATTTGTTTTGGGACATAGTATTGTTGTAGAAAATGTTTAAGAAAACACAAATTATAAGTTTGTTTTAAAATTTGTGATTACATAGACAGCATTTTACGCAGGATACAAGCAGTTCACATGATCAATGGTTTCCTTTTGTTGTTTACATATACATGTTGGGCTACTGTCGTTCTTTAATATGTTGTCCTGGTAGCTCCTTGTAGGTAGGTATTGATAAACCCTTCTGTTTCTAATTTTAAGCCAGGAGATACATACCATTGATGAGTAACAGCTTTGCCAACATCGGTATTCATAGCTCTCTTTGGGTATTTGCCATTGGGCGGTTTTTCTTGCCATTTAGCAGTAAGAATGTCTAAAGCAGCAGTTTAAGCACGGATTTTCATACGCTTAGCTTTTTCCGTGCTTGCTTCCAGTTGTCTAATTCTGGGATTTGTTATATTTGGAATTCACTTAGATATTCTTTTACCTGTTTTGTTATTGAGTATGATGCTTTCTTGTTTTCATGCTTTGAGACAAGTTTTAACATCCTCTCATCATATGTTTTTCAGATAGGTGTTTAGGCCAATTGTAGCAATCTTTATTGATAATTCTAATTGCAAAAGTCCACAGCCACCCTCTTTTCTTGGCAGGTAAAGTCGTTCTATATCTGCCTTAGGGTGGTGCATTCTATGCCAAGAATTTTTGTATTCTTCTGTCAAGATTACATTATATTTCAGTAATTGGCCAGTTAATGATATTGAAACTCTAATTCACGACCGGTATGGCTAAAGTATTGATCACTTCGATCCTGTTTCTTGCATTCACCTTTGTCTTGAGTATTGCCCTTACCCTGCGATAATATTCTCTTCTCATCCTTTCCCTCATCATTGAATGTTTGATTCCATCACCTTCAAATACCCCTAGGTATCTGTAGCTCTCCACTGGTTCTAACTCCTTTATGACATTCTGCTGGTCAAGATTAACGTTGGATGTATCTGTCATTCTTCTTTTGATAAAGGGAGCTTTTGTACATTTATCGAGACCAAATTATTATTATTATTGAATGAGAGAGCAGTGCATGCCATCAAAGTGACACTGGGATAACATATATGAAGCCCAGTATACCGATCATGACTACCCATTTGAAAAGGGTACACCAGGCACATGCATCACAATCATATGCGTGCTACATGGTGATCACATATCAAGATTAACAGCGCATGACCTAGCAGGTCCCTGAATGAGGGTTGTTTAACGATGATGAACAAAACACCCATGTTTCCAAAGGTGAATAATCCAAAACCCCAAGAATTCATCTCAACACATGGCTATGATACTCCCCCACTACTTCTGCTCGTGAACAGAGATGCACATATCGTCAGCCACTAAGGGACAAGCACTGACAAGCAAATTTGTGGTATTGAGCAGAATATTTGCTGTAGCCCATCTTATATACCAAGATAAAACAATGTACGTGATAACACTTCCAATCAATTAAGATCAGAAGCCATGTGAGACACTGCCTGTTACTGCATCAGGGCATTTCCTCTTCTTCTTCTTCTTCTTCTTCTTCTTATTATTATTATTATTATTATTATTATTATTATTATTATTATTATTATTATTATTATTATTATTATTATCATCATCATCATCATCATCATCATCATCATCATCATCATCATCATCATCATCATCATCATCATCATCATTTATTATCTTTGCACAGCTTCTAACGCTGGAGACGTACTACGGTGTTAGCTGTTCACTAGCAATGAACTAAGATAACACCCCTTATTTTTCATGCACCATCCGGTGTATTCGAGCGGTTTCAAGTAGTGCTGTTTTATGCAAACGTTCCACTCTTATTGCAGCCCCTACTTTTCCATGTACTTCTCAAGATTTTTATTCACGGTTCCCAGGGCTCCGATAATTATTGGTACTACTACCACCTTTTTCAGCGACCAGAACTGCTTAACCTCCCAAGCTAACCTGTCACATTTATCGACTTTTCTTTCTCCTTTCTCGCATACCTTGTTGTCATCTAGGTATGCTATATCTATGATCCAGCATCGTTTGCTTTCTTTCTCAATTAAGTCCGGTTTCCTATTCTCAATCTCATGGTTGCACTGAATCATAAAATCCCACAGGATTTTTGCGTTATCATTTTCGATGATGCTTTCGGGTTTATGTTCATACCAATTTTTTGCTCTGTATTATTATCATTATTATCATTATTATTATTATTATTATTATTATTATTAGTAGTAGTAGTAGTAGTAGTAGTAGTAGTAGTAGTAGTAGTAGTAGTAGTAGTAGTAGTGTTGTTCTCACTGTTATTATTATTGCTTTGCGTTAGTGCTGGAGGCGTGTTGTAGCGTTCGCGATAGGAGAACGTGTTCTTCCAGAATCGATGTCAGAATGTCTTCTAAGGGGTAAGATCCTATATTGGTAACAGCGTAAGGGATAAATATTGCATCATTTTTCAGTGTAAAATCATCCGATGTGTTATTCAATTAGGAACTTGTTTTGCAGCTTGGTCAAGTTGTTGCGTATTTGCAATTTCCTGTTGCCGCTTGTGATTGGAAGAAGGATAAGAATTAACCAATCAAACATGCTTTTTACACACTACATTGAAACAAAGTCTTCTGTAATACCCGAACGACGAATAAAGAGCTTAGTAACAACGTACCCATATATAAATTACTAAGCAATAGCTTTAGGAATTTTACAACAAAATGCGGCTTATCTTATGAATGAATTGAATAAGTTAGAAGTAATTGAAACCGAAGACCAAAATTGATGTAAAAATTAGACTTGAAAGCTTTCGGTTAGTACATAAAATATATTGCTACCATGAGATATTTCATAGACTGTCATTCGAAAATATTGTATTTTATAAAGATGTGTTTACCTTCATTTTTGTTTTCTATCTCCTTTGTAACAGCCAAAGCAAATAATCAACGCTGTGAAATAAAAATAACTAATATACTTCTAGTGACTCTTTCACCACGGATCTTGATATATCTTCAATAATGTCATATTCAAACATAGATACTTATATATTTGAAATCAATAACGTTAATAATTTTATTACTCTTGGAAGTGTTTCGTTTTAGTTGTGTGTAGTGGTCCAAGAACTCAAGAATAATCAGCTCAAAACAAAACAAAAACCATTTTATTTTTCAGTCTTTTCTTTCCATTTTTCCTCTGATGTAGAAAACAATATTAATTTGAAATGAAGCGTTGTCGGTATGCCTCTGTGTGTGTATATATATATATATGTATATATATATATATATATATATATATATATATATATATATATATATATATATATATATATATATATATATATATATATATATATATATATATATATATATATATATATATATATATATATATATATATATATATATATATATATATATATATGTATATATATATATATATACATATATATATATATATATATATATATATATATATATATATATATATATATATATATATATATATATATATATAAAGCGGTTGTACACGAAGTACCTTCATTGCTAGAAATAGCAGCCGGTAAGCTATCGGTACCATGTAGGACTTTACTGAATGCTTACAGGCAGAGATGTTTGCGGGTGGTGAAAAATTCTGTCTTACCACTTCGGAGACCGTTAGAGAAATGAAGGATAACTCAATACTGCAGTTTCAAATTTCCGGATCATGTGCGTGGACGCGAATACGATTGGTTATCTTCAGGTGAATCTGCGATTGGCGACCAAATTTTAAAATATCCTTTACATCTCTGCCTGTATGTATGTATGTATGTATGTATGTATGTATGTATGTATGTATGGAGGCGCAATGGCCCAGTGGTTAGAGCAGCGGACTCGCGGTCATAGGATCGCGGTTTCGATTCCCAGACCAGGCGTTGTGAGTGTTTATTGAGCGAAAACACCTAAAACTCCACGAGGCTCCGGCAGGGGATGGTGGCGAACCCTGCTGTACTTTTCCACCACAACTTTCTCTCACTCTTACTTCCTGTTTCTGTTGTGTCTGTAATTCAAAGGGGCCAGCCTTGTCACACTGTGTCACGCTGAATATCCCCGAGAACTACGTTAAGGGTACACGTGTCTGTGGATTGCTCGTTAATTTCACGAGCAGGCTGTTCTGTTGACTGGATCAACTGGAACCCTCGACGTCGTAAACGACGGAGTGCCAACTATAATGTATGTATGTATGTATGTATGTATACGCAAACACACATGTATACGTATGTATGTATGTATGTATGCTGATAGATAGATAGATAGATAGATAGATAGATAGATAGATAGATAGATAGATAGATAATGTTCTGAGTTCAACTTCCGCCGAGATCGACTTTGTCTCTCATCCTTTCGAAGTCAATAAAATAAGTACCAGTTGAGTAGTGAGGGTCGATATAATCAACTTACTCTCCTTCCCTGAAATTGCTGGCCTTGTGCCAAAATTTGAAACCAATATTTCATAAATTCATTCTCCTTCTCCTTTTGCTTTCTTTGCAGTGCAGTAAATGTCTATTTAAACTACACATACATTAGAAAAAAGATTCTAATTTACAAACACATACAATAATTATCGATAGTTTAAATGTAACTTATTTCATTGTATTTTATTCTATTTTATACAGCCGCAGGCATGGCTATGTGGTAAGAAACTTGATTCCCAACCACATGAT
>NC_142933.1:43888159-43925659 GCF_046866305.1 Octopus bimaculoides | reverse complement strand
GTGTGTTATATATACGTTTATGTATGTGTGCGCGCACGCGTGTATGAATAGATATACATATAAACATTTCCATATACATACATAAATATATATGAGTGTGTCTAAGAGCAGCGTCTACACCCGCGCGCGTGTGTGTATGTGTGCGTGTGTGCGTCTGTATGATATGTACACACACACACCCAGACACACACAAACATACAAACACATATTTACACGCTCATACACACAACTACATCACTTGCACACAACTACGCCCCATATATACAAACACATACACACACGTATGTGAGTGTATATGTGCGTGTATGTACGTACGTATGTGTGTGTGTATGTATGTATGTATGTATGTATGTATGTATGTATGTATGTGCGCGTGTGTATGTACGTATATACGTATGTATGCGCGTGTATTTACATACATTAGTTCATATTTATGGAGTTATTACTATGATGCAGAAAATGCGTGGATCTCACAAGCCGAGTCTGCGCACGACCTTTACAGTTGTATAAAACTTCTCCGTCAAGTGTAACAAACGGCTCGTGACAAACATATTAACCTGTTTCTTTCTGAGCTTCACTTCAGGCAAACATTGTTTTATACAGATTGACGGCAGAGTTCGTGCTTGAACGGCGCAAAGTTAGATCGATACTAGCTGAATGTGAAGGTAGATAGGTAGCTTTGAATGGCTGCGGAGTTGGAGCCGGTGCACACTTCGCTGATGATAATGGCGGCGAAAAACGTGTCGGCGATAATGTTAATGCTGATGAAGATTGTAGTGGATTCGCATATTGTAATGGCGTCGTAGTTATAGTCGACGCTTTTGTGATTATTGTTGTTGTTGCTGTTATTGTTGTTGCTATTGCTATAGTTGTATTTTCTTGTTTGTTATTGTTCTCCTTAGTTCTTTGTTCTTTGCCTCTTCTCTTGTTGTAGCGGCGGCTGCGGCGGGGCTGTGGTGGTTGCAGTGGTGAGAACGATGACTTGTATCGAAATAGGAGTGGTGGTGGTGGTGGTGATAGCAAAGCAATAGTGGTTTAATCTAATAAGAATGGTGGCGGCGTTGTTGATGGCGACAGTGCTGGTGATGTGAAGTCGCTTCTGGCAATGTCGGTGTTGGCGCCGTTGATGGCGATGTCAGCGTTCTGGATGTCGCTGCTGTTGATGTTGATCTCAATGTTGTTGTTGTTGTTGATGTTGTTCATGTTGGTGTAGTTTTAGGGATGAACCATCGGTGCTTATTGTCTGTGTGAACGTGTAGCTGGCCGTCTGCATCGATGCCACAATCATCGATTCTGATAGGACTAAGATGGCGGCGTGACGGATGTATAAACCGCCGTCACCGCCATCACCGCCATGCATTAGGTAGTACACACATACATAGACGCACATACACACACAGAGACACACACGCACACACACACATATATACATATACATTATGTGTATAAGTAAACATATATACGTACATATACATGTAAATGCATATATATATATATTCGCATATAAAATAATAAATATAGATATATGTATATATATACATATATATATATATGTATATATATATATATATATATATATATATATATATATATATATATATATATATATATATATATATATATATATATATATATATATATATATATATATATATATATATATATGTATGTATGTATGTATATATACATATATATATATATGTTTATAGATATATATATATATATATTAGCAACAATTTATATATATATATTAACATATACAGATATATATACGTATATATATATACGTATATATCCATATCTATATTGGCATCTAAAATGAATATATATGTGTATATATGTATATATGTACGTATATATATATATGATTATATATATATATGTGTGTATACATATATATATATATACGTATATACATACATATATATATACACATATATATATATATATGTGTGTGTGTGTGTGTGTGTGTGTGTGTATGTATATATATATATATATATATATAGAGAGAGAGAGAGAGAGAGAGAGAGATAGATAGATAGATAGATAAATATATATATATATATATATATATATATATATATATATATATATATATATATATAGGTAAATATATATGTATATATATACATATATAGATAGATATATACACACACACACATATATATATGTATGTACGAACGTGTATAGATAGATAGATAGATAGATAGATAGATAGATAGATAGATAGATAGATAGATAGATAGATAGATAGATAGATAGATAAATAGATAGATAGATAGATAGATACGTGAGACGACTATACATATGAACGCATATGTAGTATGCATACATGTAAGCATATATGTTATATAAGGCATTAGTGAATATATATACGTTGTTATTATTGATAACTTATGTTTTCTAGTGCAGTGTCTACAGAATAGACATTGAGACTTCAGGCCAGTGATTGTTGAAACTACACTGACTACAATTCATGTCATATCAAGCTATTCAATCATCTACAATCTATGAAACGATGTTAAATTACTATAAATGTGCATAAGCATTATGCATGCGTATATATGTATGCTTGACTGTGTGGATATGTATACGTACCTCCATATGTTTATGTGTGTGTATGTGCGTGTGTATTATGTGCCTGTGTGTCTATGTTTCGAAATGTGTGTGAGCATATGTATGTGTGTGTGTGTACGTGTAGGCGCGCATGTTGTAAACAACGTAGTTAAATGCTGATTTATTTATGTAAAACTGAAGTGTTCAAGTGCACACTTTGCACCGGGGCCTCTGGTACGAACTGTGTATGTATCTATGTATCTATATATATATATATACACATGTATAAATTATATATATATATATATATATATATATATATATATGTGTGTGTGTGTGTGTGTGTGTGTGTGTGTGTGCGTGTGTGTGTATACATATGTATATATGTATATATATATATATATATATATATATATATATATATATATATATATATATATATACATAGGCGAAGGAGAAGCTGTGTGGTAAGTACCTTGCTACCAACCACATGGTTCCGAGTTCAGTCCCACTATGTGGCACCTTGGGCAAGTGTCTTCTAGTATAGCCTCAGGCCGACCAAAGCCTTGTGAGTGGATTTGGTAGATAGAAACTGTGAAGTTATTCAAGATTACATTTCTATATGGGTAACCAGTAGCCGTAAATAACGTTTTTATGTAATTGTAGTTATTGTTATGGATAAAATGAAATTTAAGTCACAAATATATCGCCATCGTTTCTTGACAGCTCTCCAAAAAGTATGCAAAACGTCTCTGACCAATTCCGTTCTCGAAAATAACGGGCAAACTTCCACAAGCTAAAGAGCTTTCTGTCCATCTTGATTTGTATTCGTAAAGGAGAAGCTAGAAATATATACAAGCCCTATTGTCATACAACTGTTCTGATGGATTTCTTGAAACGCTTAAATTGGCTGAGCAAGTAAATTATATTCGAACTTTGACTGTTCATAGTCCTCTGTATTTACTCCTCATGGTCTTTCTGTTAAAAAGAGAAAAATATATGCTCGCGACCGAACTGAAGTCAATCTAACGATCGCAAATAATGAATATTACCTATATTTAGCAATTGAGGTTAGGTGACTTCTGGAATAAGTAAAAAGCTTTTCTCTTTACAGAGAAAAATAGAACAATATGTAATATATACATATGTATATAAATGGCCATTCGGACATGTTAGAGTCGGGCTCCCGTCAGGGGCCTGAGAAATTTGAAATAGCACCGAACCGAATAAAATTGTTTTAAATTACATATTTCACATACATATATATACATACATACTTGTGTGTGGGGGGGGGGGTGCGTGCACGCTGTTGTTACGGAACACAAACTTTTATAATATAAATATTATTTTCCTTCGTTCTTGTATTTGGCTTGCAAGATTGTTTATATGAATTCGTGCGCTGAAATAAACTTTGTTGTGTTTTGGAAGAGTCATTACGCCAATATTAATAACCCATGCACCGTTATATTTTCCTTACATTAAAAAAAAAAACTAGCAGAATCTTTACTACTTTAATAATATATCTTCAAAGGTCGGCGTGCTGGCAGAATCGATAGCACGCCGGGTGAAATGCTTAGCGGTATTTCGTCTGTCTTTACGTTCTGAGTTCAAATTCCGCCGAGATCAACATTGCCTTTCTTCCTTTCGCAGTCGATTAATTAAGTACCAGTTGCATACTGGGGTCGATCTATTCGACTGGCACCCTCCCCAAGAATGTCGGTCCCTGAATTAGAGAAGAATAATATTTTTTCAAGTGGCTTCTTTTGACTACTCAAAGATTCAAACTTTAAACAGAAGTGTATAAACAATTTATTATATCACAAAATTTAGAATGAAATGTAAATTCGCCATTAACAGAATTTGAATAACGAATGGCAGAGGGTAGAAACTAACAAATCACTCGGTCGGTGAGGTAGCATTTCAGTCAAATTACTTCTCTTAGGTATCTCCGTTAACGTTGACAATAATAGAATATTCTTTACACATGACTTCCTTGGAATCCTAATTTTCCACTCTATATTTCTCCAGCTCTTCCACAGAGAATTTTATCTTACATCCCATTAAAAGTCCAAGAAAGTGTATTGTCCTTACGGTATATCTACCAAACTCCTAAAACTTCTTGAACACGATGCATGTAAACCAATGGTGCACACAATTTAATCTATCTCATACAATTGGAATACTGCCCACTAATTTAAAATTTGCAAAATCCATTCCAATCTTCGAAAACGTTTTCCCTATAGACATTTATCTAACATTGAAAAGATACTTAAAACGATAATGAATTCACACCAAGCAGATTTTATTGACTCTTCCATCGTTTGTATTCTATAGGGTTTCTGTCTAAAAGAATCATCCAATACGGTCTTGTCTTCTCTGCTGCTGAAAATGCTCGGAACACACAAATCTTAAAGATTTTGATTCCTGTATGTGGATTCAGTCATTTATGTAATTATTTATATATATATATATATATATATATATATATATATATATATATTATATTTTTATTTACGGATGTCATTTCATTTACACTTCAATTTAATTAGTCCATTAAATCTTTATGCTATTCGTGACCTTTCAAACACCTGTTTAAAACTTATTTATCGTATCGTAATCAACTTCATTATCTCCCTGGCTTCAAGTCAATCACTGCATAACACAAACTTAACTTCTCGGTTCACCCTTATTCTTTCTTCATATCAATCATCCACGAAACAATGAATGGTACGATGATATGCCCAGCGGTTGAAGACAGCAATCTATTCATCTATCCATCCATCTTCTCCTCCCACTACTCCTGGGAGGTTTCGTAGGGGTAGAGTACCTCACGCACCTCCTCCTTCGGGCTCTATCAGCAGCAACCGTTAATATATTTTCCGGTTGGGCTCTTCAGCGCGACCAACTGAAGCTATGGATAGTGATTCTTGGTCTACATCTATGTCCTCTACCGGTTGGCTCGGTTTGAAGGATCTGGTGATTCTTCCTTGCCATATTCTAATAACATTTTCGTGGTACCGAAGCTGTGAATTCTCAATGCAGAGTTCTCAATGCAGAGAAGTAGCTGCTCGAACGGGAGAGATATGTATGTATGTATGTATGTATGTATGTATGTATGTATGTATGCATGCATGCATGCATGTATGTGTGTATGTATGTATGTATGTTTTAATGTGTGGGTGTATGTACGTTTATATGTATGTGCGTGTGTATGTATGTATGTATCTATCTCATCATCTAGTCTATTTCAAGATTTCTTGCCAATAGAGAAAGAACCGGTTTCAAGGTTCCTTCATCGGAATTTCAGCATCAACAACAGGGTATTTTTGTTTGTATGTATGTATGTATGTATGTATGTATGTATGTATTATGTTTGTATGCATGTATGTGCAGATTTGTATGTTTTATGTATGTATTCTCATGCATATAGTTACATATATAGACATGCTCATATATATTTAAATAATAAACTTCTGGAAAGTTTTACAGATTTTTACAGTTCCAGTGATTGATTGGATCTGTAGTCTACGAATTAGCTTTCTCCTTCCTGGTTTTGAGAAGCCTAATTTCTCAAGATTGGTATTTAGGCAGTGTGTTACATATCCCAGGGCCCCAATAATTACAGGTATAAATCTGAACCTGTAATCTGGATACAGTAACTACAGCTTTCTCAATAGTTCAGCATAAGTGTTCTTTTTTTCACTGATCTTCACCTTTATGTTAACATATTTTCCACAACTGGGCAGCTAATTTCCACAACTGTGCACAGTTTCTCTTCTCTATCCCACATCCTTATATCAGGTCTGTTGTGATTAAATTATATAGAGGTCTTCACTGATACATTCCACTAGTATTCTTTTTTATTATGAGTGGCTATGGTTTCTACCATATTGTAGGTTTTTATTTCTTTGTCCTCGCGATTATCCTTCCAACGGATTTCATTATAGAGCATCCTAGCTACAACGTCATGTCCCATCGTTAGATCATACCGTGATGACATTTCTGGACAACTGCTTATGATGTGGGTGATATCTTCAGAGTGAACTCTACAAATTCTGCATTGGTTGTCACATTTTACGGCTATTCTCGCATCTGTATCCCTTTTGTACATCAGGTATTTGGTTGATATTTCCTGTTCCTGGATTGCAAACGCATACCTTTCAAATGTGGAGGTAGTAATCCGGTTATTGGTCCATGAAAAACTGCTTTGATGTATGTATGTATGTATGTATGTATGCATGTATGTGCAATTTTTGAAAAACGTTAGAAAAAGAGCATCCAGACGCTAGCGTGGCTTTATGACAAGAAGCTTTCTTCCCAACCACATAGTTCCTGGTTTAGTCCCACTGCGTGACACTTTGGACAAGTGTATTCTACAATAGCCTCGGGTCGACCAAAACCCTGTGTGGGGATTTGTTAGACAGAAACTGAAAAGGCACGTCGTATGTATGTATGTATGTATGTATGTATGTATGTATCTATCTATCTATCTATCTATTTTCTACCTACCTACCTACCTACCTACCTACCTATCTGTCTGTCTGTCTGTCTGTCTGTCTATCTATCTATCTAGCTATCTGTTTCTGTGTATGTGTGTGTGTGTTTTGTAAAAGCACCTTGCTGCTTCTAGTTTCTTCACATATTTCGAGTCCATCGCACTTAATATCATACGAAATAGTGTATCCGTAGAAAGGACCATGAAAACGACATGAATGCATGATAGTTATTTATCAACCTCAGAAAGGTTACGACAAAGTCGACTCATCAATTTTCTATTTAAAATGCTTACTGCAAGGGTTTTACTCCGCAGTTGATACTAAATGTTCATTCTATTAATAAATATATAAATGGTAATTTAATTATTGTTCTTCATGCAAATGGCGTCTCTAAATAATGCACCTCAGTGATTTATTTATTTATTTATTTATTTACTAAACTTTAATGTTGATTTCAAATTTTGGCACAAGGCCAGAAATTTTTGGGGAGGGGTAAATCGATTACATCAACCTCAGTGTTCAGCTGGTAGTTATTTTATCGACTCTTAGAGGATAAAAGGTGAAGTTGGCGTTGGTAGAATTTGAGCTCTGAAAGTAAAGTCGGAAGAAATGCCGCCATGCATTTTCTCCGGCACGGTAATGATTCTGTCAGTTCGCCGTATTCAACACCGCCTTTGATATTGATGATTATTTGTAAATTAATAGAAAAATAAACACATCAAAAGTGTTCATTCTATTAATTTTGATTCAGAACATGATAAATTTTAGTCTCCTCACAAATCAAAGCAAAGACCCTTAACCCTTATTTCACCTCAGCTTGCAGGTTTTTACTCATGATTTGAACACATTACTTCGGGTTCTCTTTATATATGCTATCCCCATGCAACAGTTATTAATCTATCCTCTGTACGTTGAGCTGCAACCGACATTCAAATCATTTTCTTCAATAAATAGCTCACTCGTTATAGCTGACTCATTATATATAGCATTTCTATATTGTTTCGTTTTGTTTTTTGTGTTTTGTTTATTTTTTTTCAACCTCACACTTTTTATGTCTAACGTTTTATTCCTTTCTCAATCTATATAACTCTTTATATCCACTTTCTTATAGCGAAATCTTTATTGCCGAATCCTTTTATCTAACTCAAATTTATATCTAAGTCTTTATATCATCCGTTTTATATAAACCGCTCAGTGCTTTGCATTTTATATGTAACTTGTTACTTATCTTTTTTTTTTTTTTAAATTCTTCTACCGAAATCTTTATATCCAATTTCTTTATATAAGAAATAAGTGTTTCTTTATTATCATATACAAGTAGCCTGCTACATACATTGAAAAGTGGTTTCATAGAGATCTCAGTTAGATGCAGAAGTTAATAGCAAAGGTAAAATACTAAACATTAAAAGACTAACAGACATGTAGTATTAATTATATACAGTTGGACGCAACTGCTTTCTAGATGGTCGTTCAGCATTGACAGCGCAAGAGAAGTGGATTTTTTTTTTAAATCTTCTTATATCCCTCTCACCATAACTAAAACTATTCTATTAACAGTTGCTAAATTGCTTCTAAGGCAACCAATCAAGAATATTGGGCAGTTTCCAATGAATCTAATGTATCTTAATGAATTAATTTCTTTCTATCCGCTAGCCTCAAGCTATTCCATTCCAACCTTACATTCTTTAATTTATAATATAATTGCCTTACTTTAACCCTTTCACTGAAAGATTTTTCCCCATAAATTCGAAATTTCCAAGGACGCTTTACGATTTATATCTGAGTTAATGCGAAAAAGACTAAAGAAATAATGAAAATAACATATTATCTGCATTTGGTATCAATTTATTAACTACTTCCTCGGTACAAACAAGGTATGGTAAAAGTTACGATGCTATGTTTAAAATGTATATATTCGTTATATATTCGTTTTACATTCGTTATATATATAAATGTATATATTCGTTAGTGCTGATGGAAGTGGTATTAGTTCAAATTAGCGATCTCTATATATCATTCTTAAAGCATTATACACTCTTTTACTCTTTTTTACTCTTTTACTTGTTTCAGTCATTTGACTGCGGCCATGCTGGAGCACCGCTTTTAGTCGAGTAAATCGACCCCAGGACTTATTCTTTGTAAGCCTAGTACTTATTCTATCGGACCCTCTTGCCGAACCGCTAAGTTACGGGGACGTAAACACACCAGCATCGGTTGTCAAGCGATGTTGGAGGGACAAACACAGACACACAAACATATACACACACATACATATATGTATATACATATATACGACGGGCTTCTTTCAGTTTCCGTCTACCAAATCCATTCAAAAGGCTTTGGTCGGCCCGAGGCTATAGTAGAAGACACTTGCCCAAGGTGCCACGCAGTGAGACTGAACCCGGAACCATGTGGATGGTAAGCAAGCTACTTACCACACAGCCACTCCTGCGCCCACTGTCGAAAGCTTTCTAAATTTTGTTTCGTTCCGAGATATTACCTCTTATAAATGCCTTATACGTTCATAAGTGATACTTTCTCGAGATGAACGCCGAAGTTTTAAAAGCTTTCAACAGTATATATGCTTTAAGTATGATAAACAGATCGCTAATATAAATGTATATATTTCAAAAGGCAAGATTCCAAGAACAAATATATGGGCGCGCGCATGTATGTGTGTGTGTGTATGTGAGTGCACACGTGAGTGGGGCGTATAGATGTATGGATGCATGCACATACGCATATATTATATATATATATATATATATATATATATATATATATATATATATATATATATATATATATATGTATGTATGTATATACATACATATATTCTCTTATTCTTTTATTTTGTTACTTGTGTCAGCCACTTTGACTGCGGCCTTGCTGGAGCAACGCTTTTAGTCGAAGACGTAAACGCACCAAGATCGGTTGTCAAGCGATGGTGGACGGACAAGAACAGAAATATATATATATATATATATATATATATATATATATATATATATATATATATACATATGTATGTACATATGTATGTATATGTGTGTGTGTGTGTGTGTGTACACAGCGAGAAGGAGATAGATAGATAGATAGATATATAGATACAGATACACAATGCGTGTAAGTTTTCATACATATGCTGGTAAGTGATATGATTTTGTGCTAAATACTTCTAACTACAGTATCAAAATTGTATTACAAGTTTGGTGCATAAGATCTTTGTTAATTTCTACGAGGAATATTTAAATTACTTTAATTAGATAATATTTAATATAGAAATAATAATTCTAGCATTTGATATTTGTTGCATAACGAAGACATTTCAATGTGCAAATAATGTCTAGGTATTTCCTCCTCTCTCTTTCTCTCCCTCTCTTTCTCTCTTTCTATATCTGTAAATATATATGTATGTATATATATATATATATATATATATATATATATATATATATATATATATATATATATATGTATATGTATATTTATATATATTTATTTGTATGTGTATATATATATACATCTATATGTATAAATATATATATATATATATACATATATATATATATGTACATATACGTATATATACACACACATATATATATATATATGTATATATATGTGCACATATATGTTTATATATATATATATATATATATATATATATATATATATATATATATATATATATGTATGTATGTATATATATACCCAAATATTTCTATCGGTACACTCGCATACATATACACATACATATTTCTCTATATATATGCATATATATATATATATATATATATATATATATATATATATATATATATATATATGCATGTATGTATTAATATACCTTCTCAGCCATTGATTAAAGTGTGAAGATAATTTCTGTCTTTTTGCTGAAAGCCACAAACTGTCAACCAAGAATTAGATGTAGACTAAAGTTATTAGATAAAAGGAAAGAACATCATAAAATTCTTATATGTGAAAGCTTCGACGTTCGTGGTTTGTAACCAATTGAAAATCCAATTTCTAGTTAGCTTAGTCTGTTGGTTATGCTACCGTGAAATAAATGGCCGCGACAAAATATATAATGATTTTGATGATTTTGGGAGGAACACACAACAGTAGTACTAGACGTATAGAAATGGCGATTCTTTTTCCTTTTTCTTTAACGTTCATTATTTATTTTAAAGGGTTTTAAGTATACCATTTACTTGTATATCAACTGTGGCAGATTCCATCAGATCTATGTATTCGCTACAAAGTTTTACTCCCTGAACCGATAATGTAATCATCATCATCACGTTCCCTCATCGTCCTCCTCCTCCTCATCATCATCGTCATCAGCACCATCTTTGTGCCATAATTTGAAACCGTTTTTCCTTATTATTACTATTATTTTTCGTGCATGCTTTCAGTGCTCAACCGAGTACAGCTCTGTGAGTATTGCATATGTCCAGGATATTGGTTAAGCTTTCTGTTTTCTGTTGTAATGACAATATCGATCATAAAATGTTTTCGTAGTGCCTTATAGTAGTGTTTTCTGTGTGCGGTGAGGCAGTGAGCTTAGTTAATTTTTGTACATATGCCATGACCTAACTCTTGAATACAGCTTGCAATCAGAAGTATGTGGTGTAAAATTAAAGGAAACGGCTTAACACTTAACGGTAGTGAAATACTCTTCTATAGTAGGAAGTTTCATGTTAGATTTCTTCAGTAAATTAGTAAGATAATTCATGTTATATCAGCATCAACAGAGAAGCTACTGTCAAGAACGTTTAGGTATATGTATATATGAGTGAAAAAGAAAAACGAAAGAAAGCGGCACTCAACACACTTGGCTGGAGTTACATGGATTTAATAACAGCTTCACATTATTTAAAGCTTCTTTAAGCGAGTAGAACGCATCCATCTCGTTACTCCTCTCCGAACATCTGACGAGAGGAACGCCTTAGGCGCCAACGAAATTTTAATATGGAATTGAGTAAACCTTTTATTAAATATACGCACGCACTCACTGCCACACACAGCCCCAGTAAGTGCGTGTGTATATATGAATGTGTATGTGTGTACATGTGATAGTGTGTGTATATATTCAACTAGTCTCGTTGAATGAGACGTTAAAGGCGAGAACACAGATCTCTATTAAAACAAAATTATCATAATTATTGTTTTTATTATTGAGTGAGAGAACAGCGCATGCGATCAAAGTGAAATAGGGGCACAAATATACGAAACCCAATATACCTATCATGACTTCCTGTCTGATAAGGTTACACCAGGCACATGCATCACACCCATATCTGCAACAAGGTGACTTTATAACCAAGAGAAACAGCGCACAACCTTGCAGATGGTATCCAGTTAGGATTTTCTTCAGGTCGAGTAGCCCACCCCGCTACGGTTCGTTTCAGGATGATGAATAAAACATCCATGTTTCCAGGGGTGATTTATCTAAACCCCAAGGAATTCCTCTCAAAACATGGCTATGATGCTCCCTTACTACTTCTGCTTATGATCATAGATGCACATATTGTCCCCATCTTTTACTGCAAGATAAAACATGCACATGATATCACCTCCAGTCAGTGAAAGTCAAAAGCCATGAGAGCCAGTGCCTGGTATTGCATCACAGCATTCATTATTATTATTATTATTATTACTTTTATTATTATTATTATTATTATTATTATTATTATTATTATTATTATTATTATTATTATTATTACTTTTATTATTATTATTATTATTATTATTATTATTATTATTATTATTATTATTATTATTACTTTTATTATTATTATTACTTTTATTATTATTATTATTATTATTATTATTACTTTTATTATTATTATTACTTTTATTATTATTATTATTATTATTATTATTATTATTATTATTATTATTATTATTATTGAGTGAGTGAGAAGCCCAATATACTCATCATGACTATCCGGTTGATATTATTATTATTGTTGTTCTTGTTGTTCTTGTTGTTTGTTGTTATTGAAGCAGCGAGCCGGCAGAAGCGTTAGCTAGCCAGACACTAGCGACATTTCTTCGGTTTTTTTACTTACTGAATTCAAATTCCGCCGAGGTCAACGTTGGCTTTCATCCCTTCAGGGATAAAATAAGTACTGGTCAAGCACCGGAGTCGATGACATCGACTTATCCTTTCCCCTAAAGATTGCTGGCCTTGTGCCAAAACTTGAAACCATTATTACTGAGGCAGTGAGCTGGCAGAATCTTTACCGCGATGTAGTTCATCCCGTTCTTTATCCTCTGGGTTCAATTCCCGCCGGAGTCGATGTAATCGACCTTTCTCTTCCTTCCAAATTGTTGGCCATGCACCAAAATTAGAAACGATTATTACTATTGCTATCGGTACGGTAGAGTAGAAACAGCAACAGCAGCAGCAGCAGCAGTAGTACTACTACTAGTAGTAGTAGTAGTAGTAGTAGTAGTAGTAGTAGTAGTAGTAGTAGTATACTAACCTTTACAAATAACTATTTCTGTCGATATCCTGAGCTGCTACTTCGGCGATAGACGAAAATTTAAATTGATAATGACGAGGTGTGATGTCCGTCTGACCTTTTCTTTTCAAAACACATTAATATATATATATATATATATATATATATATATATATATATATATATATATATATATATATATATATATATATGTATGTATGTATATAAGCTATGCAATAATACTAATAATGTTAATAATGATAATACCAACAGCAACTATTTCTTACTTTAACAATATTTCCTTCCATCGATGAGGAAAGGAAAGAAATAAAATGCTATACAAATGTTCAAAGTTCATTTATACAGATATAATAATGATATATATATTACGAAATAATAACAGCATTTTACATCATACTATCAGAGGTTCAAAACAATATTACACAAAATTATATGTTAAACAACGTTACGTGTTTTGATTGAATGACAGAGGTTCGTATAATATGCGAGAGTAAAATATATATAATAGTGTATGAAATGACCGTAGCCAAGTGTATCGTGAACACTTGCTTCTGCTTTCCTATGTTATGTCTATTTCCAGATTAATATGTCTATGTTTATATGTGATTGTTATTATAGAAGATGATGATGATAAAGATTAAATTTATGTCAGTGTTGATTGAGGAGACTTATGATTAAATGCGCTCTAGCCGTGATCACCCAGTCTTTTATTCGGAAATAATGTATGTAGTGCTTATACTGTACAATGAATATGTTTGTATGCATGTGTGTGTGAATGTGTATGCATTTATATATATATATATATCTTGACCTATCTATCTATTTAGCTAGCTATCTATCTACATATCTATCTACCTATATATCTATTTATCTATCTATCTTGGAAGGACTCCCTTCGGTTATGAATGACCAAGGGATTGCACCTAAAAAGTTACCCTCCAAGCTCAAGTCAGGGCAAGGTTGTCTATCGAAGACCAGCATTTACCCATCCATACTAGCCTCCCCTTTCCAAACCACCGATAATGTCCAAAGGAAAGGCAAAGGCCGATACACGTTGGCACCAGTGACGTCGCAACTCATTTCTTCAGCTGAGTGAACTGGAGCAATGTGAAATAAAGTGTCTTGCTCAAGATCACAACACGCAGCCCAGTCCGGGAATCGATCTCACTACTTTATGATTGTAGGCCTTATGCTCTAACCACTGAGCTATGCGCCTTCACTGTCTATCTATCTATCTATCTATCTATCTATCTATCTATCTATCTATCTATCTATCTATCTCTCTCTCTCTCTCTCTCTCTCTCTCTCTCTATATATATATATATATATATATATATATATATATATATATATATATATATATATATACATACAAATATATCGGGCATACATGGTTGCCAGCATTTTCAAATTTATAACATAGAATATCATACTGATGAGGAAATGAAGGTTTTTACTATTCTGATCCAGAAACGCGTCTAGGATTAACTAAGACTGGTTAGTTTCGTTGTTTTACTTCTTGTTTTGCCTTTGTGAATTACAAGTATTGATATCTGTTGGAGTTTTAGCACTTTAACTACTATTTCTAAATTTCGGTATGTGGTGAAGCAACTGGTGCTGATCCCTGAATAATGTTTATAAATTTAAAAGAACTTTTAAATAAGTTCTTTGCCGATAATGGTTTTTACATACCGAAGTACTTGGTAAAAATTATTAATTATTAATTTATTTATAAATTGATAATCCTTTACCCTTTATTTGTAATAATTATTCAGCCCCTGATAGTAAACCGCAGATTTTCTGCGGTATTGCTTGTGACGCACATGGGATTTCTTTCGTTCCCTTCTGAAGGCATGGTAATTCCAACTCGCTGTGATAGTAGATTACTACTATCTGTTTTTGTATATTAAATAGTGGTCAAGACTGTTTTTGTAGGAATGGTTGTAGCCGTCGAATAAACAGCAGCAGTAATGATAATAACAATAGTAGTAGTAGTAGTAGTAGTAGTAGTAGTAGTAGTAGTAGTAGTAGTCGTGGTGAAGTTGTTCCCCTACGGTTTTAATAGAAATCGGGTTCTTCGATCCCCTTTATTTCTTATGAATAACTTGCAAATCCACATATAAATATATAAAAATATATATGAAAGTCTCTGTGTTGCTAGTTTAGAGAATTTAGACTTGGTCGGTATTTTCTTATGATAAATATTTCCTTGCTAATACGTTCATTTTGGCTAGCATTGTCTTTGAATTTGTATAGTGGAAACGTTGTGAATTTGGGAAATTTGTTGTAAGCACATTCGTCGATGCGCTAGCTGAGAGATATTTTCCTGTTTTCCGAGATCCTAATTTGGGATTTGTGTACCGCCATCGTCTGACGTAGGCTGTTTTAGTGTGTCCAATATATTGCCGTTTGCATCCAGAGCATGTAATTAGGTAGATCAAGTTCTCCGATGCACATGTAAAATTAGTTTTTATTTTATTAGCGGTATTTCGTCTGCCGTCACGTTCTGAGTTCAAATTCCGCCGAGGTCGACTTTGCCTTTCATCCCTTTGGAGTCGATAAATTCAGTACCAGTTACGCACTGGCGTCGATGTAATCGACTTAATTCCTTTGTCTGTCCTTGTTTGTCCCCTCTATGTTTAGCCCCTTGTGGGCAATAAAAAAATAAGAATTGTTTGCACACCGAACAAAATGCTTAGAGCATTTTGTCCGTCTTTTCGTTCTATGTTTTAAGTTCTGTCTAGGTCGGCTTTGCCGTTCATCCTTTTGAGGTCGATAAAATAAGGTACCAGTGAAGTACTGAGGTCGGTGCAATCGAAATTTAGAAATGTATGTAATATTGCTTTCAAAGGCCAGCAATTTTGAGGGAGGAGCAAGTCCATTACGTCGAACCTGGTGCTCAACTGGTAACTCATTCTATCGACCTCGAAAGGATGAAACGCAAAGTCGACCTCGGTGGAATTTGAACTCAGAGCGTAAAGACAGGCGATATACGGCTGAGCATTTCGCCCGGCTTGCTAACGATTCTTCCAGCTCTCTTCATAGTTTTGTTACGGGCGTAATCTTACAGTCCGAGGCTCAAGAAATTGTCTTACGTGAAACTGGTCCGTGAAGCAAAAAATGTTGGGAACCGCTACTGTACTATTCCACTGAAGAAGTCATTGTATGTGTACAATGTGTTACGGATAGTTATTTGTGTTGCGTATGCCTTGTCCCGTTTACTGAATACGGCCCGAAAAAAAGTAGGTATGGTAAGTCAAATTAAGGGAAACGGTTCAATTTATACTTGAAACCGAATCGTGAGATTGGTTTATCAATTACCGGCAGTGTAATAATACTATATCTACTGTTGGCACTAGGAATGTTTATGAATAAATGTGCTAAAGAAATACACACGAACAAACACATTGACATTACTGGTTTCGAATTTTGGCATAAGGCCAGCCACGATGGGAGTGAGGTAAGGCGATAACATCCCCCCCCCCCAACCCAAATACTCAACTGGTACTTATTTTATTGAGCACCTAAAGGATAAAAGATAAAGTCGACCTCGGCAGAATTTGAACCTAGAATGTAATGACGGATAAATGCCGCAAATCATTTTGCCCGGCGTTATAATGTTTCTGCAAGCTTCCCACCTCACACGCACATACACACACACAAACCCCCCACACACACAAACCCACCAGACACACAAACCTCACACACACACACATACACACACACAAGCCCACACACACATACACACACACACGCACACACAATATCTAATGATTTGGTTTCTTTTGGCGAAGGAGAGCTGTGGTCTCTATGTCTGGTGGAGTAAAGGAATAAAAATGTTATTCTCAGACTTGAGTCCTGGCCTGAATGCTTGCAACAGAAAGAACTCCACTAGGAGATATCCAGGGACCAGTTGGCGGTTTTAATCCGGGCGCCACAAAAGATATCCTGGGATCAGTTGGCGGTTTTAAGCCGGGCAACGTATTAAGTCTATCAGCCATACAAGATGACGTTCTAAAAGGCGTTTTGTTTTTTTGTTTGAGTGATTTAATATAATTTCTGAAGAGCATTTTGTATACTTTTATAAAACTAAAAACATAATCTGATCTTGAGAGAGCTGACGCTAAATAATATCTAAAAGTTACTTAAGAGCGCCCGAGACAACATGACGGTGAGTAAGATGTTTGGCTACAAAATACAGAATGAAATACATACATACATACATACATACATACATACATACATACATACATACATACATACATATATATATATATAATATGTATATATATATATATATATATATATATATATATATATATATATATATATATATATATGATTTATTATAAAATCGACATAATACAATAAGCACATTTTACTATTTACTCAGACATTTGAAAAACTTCATATTATGCCCGATTAGCAACAGAAAACACTTCCAGCCGGAACGTTTATCTATCTAATGTTTATTATTGATGGCAGAACAAATAGAGTCAAACCCAGTCTTTTGGCTTGGGGATACACTATATCTTCACGCTGATTTTTATGGCACTACTACAGTAGCCTCTACACTAATCTAATGCTATTTATTCGTGAAAGAATAGTGTTTCAAACCCTGCCTTTGACCCAGAGATACATTTTATCTTCACGCTGCCTTTTCTGCCTCTACAATTGTGGCCTCTACTGGGGCTTTTGCTTTCTCCATTCAAGTCCGTGTGATTATGTAGTTCATTCATCTCTCATCTTTTCTTAACCCAATTTTTGTTTGTTTGTTTGTTTCTACTGTCAATTCCTGCACTAATTATTACTGCGACATTCTTTCCTACTCATGTTTGTTTATACATTTTTTCCGCAACCTTTACCAACATGTTGTAATTATTCAAGGACATGAACCACATGTCATAGAGCAGGGGCTTTCAAACTTTTTGACTTGCAGACCCCTTTATATTTCAGGCTTTACCTTAGGGACCCCCTTATAAACGCTTATGAAATTTATACATAAATATTTGCTTAAAATAACATATATTTTTACATTTATTTATTTAACTGTATTTAACAAATAGGTTTATTGCCAATTAAAAGATTTCGATTAAAAAACATATATAAAATCAAATTGCCCATTAAAAGTATTTGCTGTCCACGGACCCCCTGTGGTCCGCGGACCACAGTTTGAAAACCCCTTAGAGAACCTTTGTTTAGATCTAAAAATATTTTAGCGTAAATGGAAGCCAATCTCTAGATTGCTTATATTTTTACGTAGATTGATTTTACCTCGTATGCATACCACATACCTCCACACACTACACACACACACGCACACACACACACACACACACACACACACACAACATACATGAGTGCGCGTGTGAGCAAAAACACCTATGTACATATATGTGCGTATGTGGACGATGGACAAGTGGTTCAACTGTTGCATTCGCGCCCGTGAGATCGTGGTTTCAATTCCTGAACCGAGTGGTGTATTTTGTTCATGAGTAAAACACTTCAACTCACGTTGCTCTGCGTTCATTTCGACACGTGACGTGTGGTACACTATGTGCCTGTTCAGGCAGCGTCTATTCGATAGAGAAAATAGAGTGGCTGTGTGGTAAGTAGCTTGCTTACCAACCACATGGTTCCGGGTTCATTCCCATTGCGTGGCACCTTGGACAAGTGTCTTCTACTATAGCCTCGGGTCGACCAAGCCTTGTGAGTGGATTTGGTAGACGGAAACTGAAAGAAGCCCATCGTATATATATATATGTGTGTGTGTGTGTGTGTGTGTGTGTGTCTGTGTTTGTCCCCCTAGCATTGCTTGACAACCGATGCTGGTGTGTTTATGTTCTCGTAACTTAGCGGTTCGGCAAAAAGAGACCGATAGAATAAGTACTAGGCATACAAAGAATAAGTCCTGGGGTCGATTTGCTCGACTAAAGGCGGTGCTCCAGCATGGCCGCAGTCAAATGACTGAAACAAGTAAAAGAGTAAAGAGAGTAATATACAGCACAAACATTTGATCCCCGTAAACAAGTCATTTGTGCAGGATGTTTGGCAAGAAATTGCAGAACCATCTTTCTCAGACTACAAGAGCCTACCATCATGTTTCTCTCTTCTATTTTTTAATCATTATAAACCTTCCACTGAGCCGGTTTCCAACAAAGATACAAGGTTCCATCTTTGGGATGTAGTTAACACAGACAAATTCACATTTGTAACTTGAGAAAAGTCTTGCATATTTTTACTGTTCCACTCACAGATTGGAGTTGTAATGTACGAATCAGTCGGTCAATTTCTCTTTCTGAAAACCCGTTTATTCAGATTCTCCTTTAAGCATTTACTAACAAAACCTAGTGCTCCAATTATTATTGGTATGAATATGAATGTATGTATCGCCAGACTCTGCATATATATATAATCTCTTACTAACTTTCGAATATATTCAGTACTTTTTGCGTGAACAGTCTCCTTAATCCCCTTTTTAATGAAATTAATATCATAATAATGATCATCTTTTCCTAGTGTCTTTAAAACTGATCTAGTCTTGTTCTGCAAATAAGCCTGAGGTGTGTGTGTGTGTGTGTGTGTGTGTGTGTGTGTGTGTGTGTGTGTGTGTGTGTGTGTGTGTGTGTGTGTGTGTGTGTGTGTGTGTGTGTGTGTGTGTGTGTGTGTGAATTTCCCAGCAGCAGACATCTACAAGTATTGATTCGACTGTACAGTCTTGAATATATTTTCAGTTCTAGTCAGAGCTCGCTTCACTCACCGCCGACATATCGACAAGAAATAGCTGATATCCACAGAGAAACGAGTTTTAATTCACACAGGGGGAGTTAGTTTTCATAATGTTGTTAGTTTGACAAGCGTTAAGAAATTACTAGTAAGCCAAACCAAACTAGCATGAAAATTGGGAGAAAATGATAAAGAATTTCTATAGTAATGTATACTTTGGGAATATACTACGTGTTTCATGCTGCGTTACTCTTCTACAAATTTCTTAACGGTTGTCAAACTAATGCTAGTATGTAAATTAACTTACCCTATGTGAATTAAGACACATTTTCTCTATGTTTCAAAATTGTTTCTGTAGGACCATATGATGACGTGAAGACAAGTGAACTGTGATAAAAAATTGATAAAAATAAATAATTCAGAACTGTGTAGTCATTTCGATACCTGCGCTCCATATTCCCGAAGCGTTGGAGTACATTCCCATTGTCCCAAGATTTCTTTCTGCGCGCGTATATATTGTACATATATAGACAAATGTGTGTATATATAAACAATTGAATAAAGAATTCAAAACATATAGTAAAGCATATTCTTTTATTCGAAGTTCTAATTTCCTATTATTATCACTTTCATCAAGTCATATTCACGATAGTGAATAGTGATAGCGGCGGGAAACTTCAACTTCGAATTAAAGAATCTACCTTCTTCCTTTCCTCCTTCTCTCCCTCCTTCCTCTCTCCCCTACCTACCTACCTACCTACCTACCTACCTACCCACCTACATACATACTTACATACATACATACATAATTTACCTACTTACCTACGTCCAGAGATAGACTTGTAATGTTCAAAAACATAATATATATATATATATCGAAGGGAGACGTATATTGGCCCCGCCATTGGCTAGCGAAGACGCCAAGTGCCTTTCAGCCTCGTTGCAACCTATCAGTTTATTGCAGTAAATTGTATCTCAACAGAATGTTTTTTCAGTTATATAAATTTATAGGCGCAAGTGTGGCTATGTGGTAAGTAGCTTGCTTCCCAATTACATAGTTCTGGTTTCAGTCCCACTGCGTGGCACCTTGGGCAAGTGTCTTCAACTATAGCCTCGAGCCCACCAAAGCCTTGTGAGTAGATTTGGTGGACGGAAAATGAAAGAAAACCGTCGTATATATATGTGTGTGTGTGTGTGTGTGTGTGTGTGTGTGTGTGTGTGTGTTTGTATTTGTGTCTGTGTTTCTACCCCTGCCATCGCTTGATAACCGATGTTGGTGAGTTTACGTCCCCGTAACTAGGCAAAAGAGACCGATGGAATAAGTACTAGACTTACAAAGAATAAGTCCTGGGGTCGATTTGTTCCACTGAAGGTGATGCTCCAGCACAGCCGCAGTCAAATGACTCAAACAAATACAAGAATAAAAGAATAAATATGGTTTGATATGAAGGTATTCCGTCGTTCATTTGTCACCATGTCATTGTAACTCAACAAAACTGTATAAGCGATTTAGTTTCATAGAATTGTTTTTGTATCTAGACACAGGACTTGGCTTTCAACTATTTCCTAAACAAGAGCAACTTAGGAATAGTTATGTACACGCGCTCACACCCATACAAAGGCATACATATAAATAACCTTATGTGCATCTCCTTGTTTCGGTGGTGGAAGTAGTGGTCTGATGACTTGTATATTCTCCTGCCTTTAAGCTCCACGGCTGTGACACTCTTGCGTCATAACTGATAACACCTTTGTATACGAGGTGGCATCGAAAGGTCGGATCTTTTTTAAAACGGGGGCCACATTTTTCATTAACGAAACACTTTGAAACTTGGATCACTGGTAGAATGTGTCATATAAAACATCTTTTTCTCTTAGTCTTCTTAAAAAAAAAAGAAATCCATAAATTATTCCATGTTAAAGTTGTCGTATTTCTGTAATTTCAACCAATCACTGACGTCCATTCAGCCGATATACATTAAGCGCCGACTACATAAACAAACGATTCTGAAACAATTAACCCTAACCCTAACCCTAACTCTAACCCTAACCCTAACCCTAGGGTTAGGGTTAGGGTTAGAGTTAGGGTTAGGGTTAGGGTTAAAGCAAATTTAAAATGAAAAAAGCAAATAAAACGAAGAATCGTTTGTTTATGTAGTCGGCACTTAATGTATATCGGCTGAATGGACGTCAGTGATTGGTTGAAATTATCGAAATAAGACAATTTTTTACATGAAATAAATTCGAATACAAAAATATTTTTCTGTTCTATAACACAAAATAGATAAGTATACGAAGTTTGAAAGTCTTTCGGTACCAAAAACACTACGTAAAACATTAATGAAAAATGTGGCCCCCGTTTTAAAAAAGATCCGAAAGGTCTTCGAAGTAGTTCTGCAGCGCACCAGCACGTATTTGTGTTTATCTGGGGAACTTTTGATACCACCTCGTAGTATATACTTACTAGGGCAGCGAGCTATGCTTAGCGGTATTTCGTCTACCGTTACGTTCTGAGTTCAAATACTTCCGAGGTTAACTTTGCCGTTCATCTCTTAGGGGTCAATTAAATAAGTACCAGTTAGGCACTGGAGTAATCGACTTAATCCCTTTGTCTGTCCTTGTTTGTCCCCTTTTAGTTTAGCGGTTCGGCAAAAGATACCGATATGGGCAATAAAGATATAAATATATTTATTTACTACTTACCAACCACATGGTTCCGTCTTCAGTCCCACTACGTGGCACCTTGGGCGAGTGTCTTCTACTATAGCCTCGAGCCGATCAAAGCCTTGTGGGTGGATTTGGTAGACGGAAACTGAAAGAACCTCGTCTCGTATATATGTGTGCGTGTATGTTTGTGTGTCTGAGTTTGCCCCCCCCCCCCCCGACACCATAGCTTGATAACAGATATTGGTGTCTTTATGTCCGCGTAACTTAGCTGTTCGGCAAAAATGACCGATAGAATAAGTACTAGGCTTACAAAGAATAAGTCCTGGGCTTGATTTGTTCCACTAAAGGCGGTGCTCCAGCATGGCAGCAGTCAAATGACTGAAGCAAATACAAGAATAAAAAAGAATAAAAGAATAATGCTTAGATTTGTAACGAAGAAGGAAATATTAAGACATTGTTTTTCATTTTTTTTTTTTCGTGCGGAAAACAGTATTCGAATACCAACTATCTACATTTCTTTTGGGTCAAATTTTATCGCTCCTCAGCTAGCTAAAAAAATGTTATTAAATCCAGCTGTTCCCACCGTAGATCTTATGGGTGTTAATAAAGAAAGTACTGGTTACATTGGGGTTTCATAAAGTTGTAGACCACAGTGGATTTATTGCCAGAGTAAATAGGAATATAGACAGACTGTCTCCTTGGGATATCCCTTCACCCAAAACAAAAAAGGTAGGTAGACAATCTAGGAGACGGTTGCGTTTCCAGTTACAAGAATTAGGATAGCTGACCAGATCTTTGTAAACTTTCAAGGCAGTTATGTATATAACGCATATAATGTATATATATATATATATATATATATATATATATATATATATATATATATATATATATATATATATATATATATATATATATATATATATATATATATATATATATATATATATATATATATATATATATATATATATATACATACATATATACATACAGTGGAGGCGCAATGGTTCAGTAGGATCGCTGCGGTCGTAGGATCGCAGTTTCGATTCCCGGACTGGGCATTGTGAGTGTTTATTGAGCGAAAACACCTAAAGTTCCACGAGACACCGGCAGTACTCTTTCACCACAGCTTTCTCTCACTCTTACTTCCTGTTTCTGTTGTGCCTGTAATTCAAAGGGTCAGCCTTGTCACACTGTGTCACGCTGAATATCACCGAGAACGGGTACACGTGTCTGTGGAGTGCTCAGCCACCGACACGTTAATTTCACGAGCAGGCTGTTCTGTTGATCGAATTAACAGGAACCCTCGTCGTTGTAACCGACGGAGTGCCACGATATTTACAATTATAGGTTTATATATATGTATTTATTTGTAAATGTACCCATATGTATGTATATTTTTCTTTGTGTTTTAAGCACTTCGCAGGATTCAAGCTGCTCACTAAGTGACAAGGCTTCTCCACATGTACGTACCTAAGTACCTGCGTATGTATGTATGTATGTATGTATGTATGTATGTATGTGTGTGTATGTATGTATGTATGTGTGTTTGTATGTATGTATATGTGTGTGTATGTCTGTATGTCTCTGTGTATGTATGTGTATGTATGTGTGTAGGTATATGTATTTGTGTAGGTATATGTATGTATGTATGTAGGTAGGTATGTATGTATGTATGTATGTATGTATGTATGTACGTATGTATGTATGTATGCAGATATATGTATCTATGCTTGTCTGTATGTATGTATGTTTTAAGTCTGTGTGTGTGTGTGTGTGTGTGTGTGTGTGTGTGTGTGTGTGTGTGTGTGTGTGTGTGTGTGTGTGTGCGTGTAACAATTCAGTTCACCATACCACTGTGCTGGCATTCTGGGATAAATAGGAAGAGGTGGAGTGAGGTCAAATACGTTGTTGCCGAGGAGGAAGTATTGAGTTACATACATATATTTTGTCAAGTCTGAAGAAAACCATATGTCTAGCCTGCGATAATAGCCATTCACCCCAGTCACCATTCTTTCAAATGTTCCATCTTTCAATTGTCTTCGTTCAGGATATTTTAACCATTTTTCTAACACTGCTTTCACACACAGACTTGTCATTGTGATAAACACTTTTACTGTTAAACACATACATATTAACACACGTATATACATTTACATAAATAAACATAATATACACGCGAATGTTCACGTGTATACATGCATAACATATCGTTGTTAAGTTTCTACATCATTTACACGTATAGTTGGACTGATGTATAAACATGTAGGCATACAGCACACATACTCTCACGCATACAAGCACACACACACACACACACACACACTCACAGACAGACACACACACACACACACACACACACACGCACGCACGCACACACACGCACGCACGCACACACACGCACACGTATGCAGATTCGCACGCACACACGAGTTTGCAATTGGTTTTCTGCTTTGCAACGACTTTGATAGTGATAACATGCAAATACCTCCACATCATATTGGTTTGGCCTCAACTAAAACATATCAATTCAATTGGGATTACACAAATACACACTTAAGCACATAAACAACTCAAAATTACACAGTAATTCACACATATGTACGCTAATTTGTATACACACACACGCGCGCGCACACACACACACACACACACACACACACACACACACACATACAGAGGCACAGACGGATTGTGTCCGGTCAACACGCTGCAGTTCAAATGTCATAGCATATCCGTTGTTCGGTCTATTATTTGCCAGATCAGTTCCAGGTCGATTCGCCGACGAATCGATTCGTCGCCTGGTTGATTTGTCGTTAGGCCCATTCATCACCGGATCGATTAGTCGCCAGACCGACTCGCCATCGGGTTAATTCCTCGCCAGATCAATCCGTCGCCAGGTTGATTCGTCGCTGGGTCTATTCGTCACCAAATCGATTAATCGTCAAGCAGATTCATCGTCAGGTCTACAGTCGCTGTCGGGTTAATTCATCGTCAGCTGAATACTACACCAGATCAATTCGTCGCTAGGTCGATTCATCGCCAGTTCATTTAGTCGCCAGACCGATTCGTCATTAGGTCATTTCGTCGTATGTGCGAGTAAGTCTAATACAAAAAAAAAATAATAATTTTTCTGAGGTTGTCCATAGAAGTAAGTGATGATCAAGAAAATCTGTTTGGAAACAGTTTCTTCACAAAAAAAAAAAAAAATCATGCAATAGATTTGCTTAATGAAACATGAAGCTATTATATATATATATATATATATAAATGAAACTACCAGCAATAAATAATTCAATCCTTGCTCGCAAAAGCAACACAATGAAGGAATGTTTAAGTTACGTTCAGAAATATATGATGCACTGTACAATGTTGTGGGAAATATTTGAAAATATATATAATATATGTGCATTGCACCTATATATATTGTAATACACGAAGATTGCAGCATATTTTATGCATAAATTCATTAATATTAAACGAATAGTTAGTTTACTGTGATGTATATATGTTATATGAATATATTATGTATTATGTATTTTACAAAGCCTTTCAAATGCATGAGATGTATGTTCTCTTTACGCATTCATTAATTAATATTTTAGCATATTTCTTTTAAAATGCCGTCATTTTTTACGCGAAAATTTTGCAGCTAATTATATAAACGCTAAGAATCTTAGTATATAAACTAAATATTTTACACTGTATATCTGCCTGTTTGTCTGTCTGTGACTTTATCTGTCTGTCTGTGACTTTATCTGTGTGTCTGTCTGTCTGTCTGTCTGTCTCTCTCTCTCTCTCTCTCTCTCTCTCTCTCTCTCTCTCTCTCTCTCTCTCTCTCTCTCTCTCTATCTATCTATCTCTATCTCTCACTCTCTCTCTATCTCTCTCTCTCTCTCTCTCTCTCTTTCTCTCACTCTCTCTCTCTCTCTGTAACACACACACACACACCAACACACATATATATACACTCGTTTTCTGGGTATATTTATAAATATATATATATATATAAACACGCAAAAACATACATATATATACATATGTGTACGTAAATATAGACGCGCATACACACACATTCATATTTATATCATTTTTCTTGTTATTGTTATTAATATTATCATCATTAACCACCAGTAGTTAATATCAATAAATAAATATATTTTGAATATATATATATACATACATACATGCATATATATATATATATACATACATATGTAGATATATATGTACAAATATATATATGAATATACATATACATATACATATATATACATATATGGGTGTGAGGGGGTGTATATATATATGTGTGTATATATATATATATATATATATATATATATATATATATATATATATATATATATATATATATATATATATATATATATATATATATACATATATATATATATTATACATACATAATATACATATATATATATATTATACATACATAATATACATATATAATATATTATACATACATAATATACATATATAATATATTATACATACATAATATACATATATGATATACATATATTCATATATGTGCATGAACGAATTTTATTTGGGGATTTTTCTTGCTTCTTTCAGATATATAATTAAGCGAATCGAGCAGTATTTGATTGTTGCTTTATCGATCCATGATGCGAAGATAGGTAAATTGATAAATAATCAATACTGAGAAGATTTTAAAACAGACTTGAATAGATGCACTGAATATCTATCTATCTGTCTGCCTGTCTACCTATCTGTCTGTCTCTCCGTCTATCTGTCTGACTATATATATATATATATATATATATATATATATATAAAGTGTAGTATATTGCCACTTAAGTGTGGCTGACCCCTAGGGGTGGATGTTACTGTTGCTTTTAGCCCCAGGAGGACATCTCCTCCAGCTGGCTTATCGACACACGACTGTGTCCTGTTTGCCAAGGGAGTTATCCCTCTCACCTCGACCAGCAGCACGAACGTATCCGGATTTCAGGGTTATTTCCCTTCGTCGGCGTTCGACAGCTGATGACCTTGGTGAGAGAGACGAAAACCTGACAAACCTTATATCTTCTTTTCCAGTGACATTTTTCACTGATATTGAAAAGGTGAAAACAAGCAATGTTAATTCTCTAAATGAAGTATTAACAGTAACTGCACGATAAAGTGTAGTATATTGCCACTTAAGTGTGGCTGACCCCTAGGGGTGGATGTTACTGTTGCTTTTAGCCCCAGGAGGACATCTCCTCCAGCTGGCTTATCGACACACGACTGTGTCCTGTTTGCCAAGGGAGTTATCCCTCTCACCTCGACCAGCAGCACGAACGTATCCGGATTTCAGGGTTATTTCCCTTCGTCGGCGTTCGACAGCTGATGACCTTGGTGAGAGAGACGAAAACCTGGCAAACCTTATATCTTCTTTTCCAGTGACATTCTTCACTGATATTGAAAAGGTGAAAACAAGCAATGTTAATTCTCTAAATGAAGTATTAACAGTAACTGCACGATAAAGTGTAGTATATTGCCACTTAAGTGTGGCTGACCCCTAGGGGTGGATGTTACTGTTGCTTTTAGCCCCAGGAGGACATCTCCTCCAGCTGGCTTATCGACACACGACTGTGTCCTGTTTGCCAAGGGAGTTATCCCTCTCACCTCGACCAGCAGCACGAACGTATCCGGATTTCAGAGTTATTTCCCTTCGTCGGCGTTCGACAGCTGATGACCTTGGTGAGAGAGACGAAAACCTGGCAAACCTTATATCTTCTTTTCCAGTGACATTCTTCACTGATATTGAAAAGGTGAAAACAAGCAATGTTAATTCTCTAAATGAAGTATTAACAGTAACTGCACGATACGTTCGTGCTGCTGGTCGAGGTGAGAGGGATAACTCCCTTGGCAAACAGGACACAGTCGTGTGTCGATAAGCCAGCTGGAGGAGATGTCCTCCTGGGGCTAAAAGCAACAGTAACATCCACCCCTAGGGGTCAGCCACACTTAAGTGGCAATATACTACACTTTATCGTGCAGTTACTGTTAATACTTCATTTAGAGAATTAACATTGCTTGTTTTCACCTTTTCAATATCAGTGAAGAATGTCACTGGAAAAGAAGATATAAGGTTTGCCAGGTTTTCGTCTCTCTCACCAAGGTCATCAGCTGTCGAACGCCGACGAAGGGAAATAACCCTGAAATCCGGATACGTTCGTGCTGCTGGTCGAGGTGAGAGGGATAACTCCCTTGGCAAACAGGACACAGTCGTGTGTCGATAAGCCAGCTGGAGGAGATGTCCTCCTGGGGCTAAAAGCAACAGTAACATCCACCCCTAGGGGTCAGCCACACTTAAGTGGCAATATACTACACTTTATCGTGCAGTTACTGTTAATACTTCATTTAGAGAATTAACATTGCTTATATATATATATATATATATATATATATATATATATATATATATATATATATATATATATATATATATATATTCTCTTTTACACTTTTACTTGTTTCAGTCATTTGACTGCGGCTATGCTGGAGCACCGCCTTTAGTCGAGTAAATCGATCCCAAGACTTATTCTTTGGAAGCCTAGTACTTATTCTATCGGTCTATTTTGCCGAACTGCTAAGTTACGGGGACTTAAACACACCAGCATCGGTTGTCAAGCGATGTTGGTGGGAGAAGCACAGACACACAAACACATGCACACGCACATGTATATATATATATATATATATATATATATATATATATATATATATATATATATATATATATATATATATATATATAATATATATATATAAATTTATTAATAAGGGTAGAAACTGATATTAATCAATTAAAACCAGTGGTCTAGCATATTAAAAAAATCCGAAGATTAAAATTATATTACATACAAAAATAAGAGGAATGACCAGCAAAAGTGGACTCCTACATACTAGAAATAGATGCCGAATCATCTAACCACGAAAAAATATGTTCTCGGTAAAAAATAAGCGATACAACATTTGTCTTGCCCTTTTACAGTCTGTTGTGTCGCTAATTTTTTACTGAGAATATATTTTTTCGTGGTTAGATGATTCGGCATCTATTTCTCACATATAGGAATCCACTTTTGCTGGTCATTCCTCTTATTTTTGTATATATATATATATATATATATATATATATATATATATATATATATATATATATATATATATATATATATATATACGACGGGTTTCTTTCAGTTTCCGTCTACCAAATCCACTAACAAGGCTTTGGTCGGCCCGAGGCTATAGTAGAAGACACTTGCTCAAGGTGCCACGCAGTGAGACTGAACCCAGAACCATGTGGCTGGTAAGCTAATTACCACCCAGCCACTCCTGCGCCTATATATATATGAGAGAGAGCGAGACTGACAGACAAAAAGTAAATATATACATATAGATATATATGTGAGTGTGTGTTCGTGCGTGTGTGTGCGTGTGTATGAGTTGAAAATATGTGGAAAACATATAAAAAGTAGAAGAGAAATGCTTTCGTTTCACGTAGTTTAATATCTTTTTATAAAGAAAATTTTTTTTAAATGTACACAGATTTTATAGATGTCGGGATATCCAACCGGTTTTCGCTATTCAAATTACCTTTTCAAGGGACATTGTAAAGTAATCAATTCTTGTGACAAAGGGGTCTCGCCATTTTGGATGCTTGAAAAATAAGAATGAGTCTAGAGTGTGGACCAACGGAGGCAACAGGTGGCAAGGGGGACAGCTAACTCCTCAGTATAATTTTTGAAATGGTCAAGTTTGTATATTAAGATTTGGTCAGTACTTTTGTATGAACAGGTTTTCCTTGTTTAGGCGTTCTTGTAAGAAGATTTCATCTTTGCATTGGTATAATGGAAAGATATGGAAGCACGTGTGAATTTGGTCTTAATTGACAATTTTACTCCTTGCTGGAATGTGCATTCCGAGACTTCAGTTATGTATGGGCATGTACCACAATTAGGTCGTCTGCATTTATTTAACTGTTGTTATTGTATGTATTGAGTATAGTTTTGCATTTGTTAGGAGTCTCTTGAGTGATTTGTGTTGTCGTTTGCATTTGAGGAGTTTATGTGTATTTAGGATGTTGTTCATTTTGGAGCCTTGAGTGAGCAGAGGGAGATTTTGTATAATTGTGTTGCATGCTTCATTGTTTCTGGGGTTGTGGGTTGATAGGTATGGGAATGATTTAAAGTGAAGTGTTGTATTATTTTTGTTGTCCTTAGTGTGTTTGTATTCAATTTCTTGGCACGTTTAATTCCATGGTCTATAAGTGCGGGTGGGTATTGACGTTCAATGAGTGTTATTTTGAGGTCTTGTAGGCGAAGTGGTTGTGTCAGATACAATTGTACAGTTCATTTTAGCTAGATTGAATGGGATATTTATTTTGGTGTGTTTAGAATGGCATGAACTGAAAAAGGGATACTGTTTTGAGTCTGTTGGTTTGTAGTAGATGTCAGTTGCAATTTGGTTGTTGGATATTATAATCAAAATGTCCAGAAATGGGAGCTGTTCCTTGCTATATTTCATTGTAAATTGAATATTGTAGTTTATATTGCTCAGTGCGGATTTGAAATCCAGAAGTTTATCATAGGTTTCATTCCAGATGATAAAACAATCGTCTAGGTACCTTTTCCAGTTTTCTCTTATATACTGGTGGAATGGGGAGATTAATATATATATATATATATATATACGACACATGTATGTATATATATATATATGTGTGTGTGCGTGTGTGTGTGTGTATGTGTGTGTGTGTGTGAGAGAGAGATAGGTGCAATGGCCCAGTGGTTAGGGCAGCCGACTCGTGGTCGGAGGATTGCAGTTTCGATTCCCAGACCGGGTGTTGTGTGTGTTTATTGAGCGAAAACACCTAAAGCTCCGGCAGAGGGTAGTGGCGACCCTTATTGTACTCTTTCGCCCCAACTTTTTCTCACCCTTTCTTCCTTTCTCTTGGGTAAAGCTGCGATGGACTGGCGTCCCGTATATTTGATGAGGAACACATACGTCATAGAAACCGGGAAACCGGGCCTATGAGCCTAGCTAGGCTTCAAGTGGGCGAATAAGTAAATAAATATATATATATATATATATATATATATATATATATATATAAAGTGTAGTATATTGCCACTTAAGTGTGGCTGACCCCTAGGGGTGGATGTTACTGTTGCTTTTAGCCCCAGGAGGACATCTCCTCCAGCTGGCTTATCGACACACGACTGTGTCCTGTTTGCCAAGGGTAGTTATCCCTCTCACCAACATCTGTAGCACGAACGGATCCGGATTTCAGGGTTATTTCCCTTCGTCGGCGTCCGATAGCGGCTGACCTTGGTGAGAGAGACAAAAACCTGGCAATCTTATATCTTCTTTTCAAGTGAAATTCTTCACTGATATCGAAAAGGTGAAAACAAGCAATGTTAATTCTCTAAATGAAGTATTAACAGTAACTGCACGATAAAGTGTAGTATATTGCCACTTAAGTGTGGCTGACCCCTAGGGGTGGATGTTACTGTTGCTTTTAGCCCCAGGAGGACATCTCCTCCAGCTGGCTTATCGACACACGACTGTGTCCTGTTTGCCAAGGGTAGTTATCCCTCTCACCAACATCTGCAGTCCTCCTGGGGTTAAAAGCAACAGTAACATCCACCCCTAGGGGTCAGCCACACTTAAGTGGCAATATACTACACTTTATCGTGCAGTTACTGTTAATACTTCATTTAGAGAATTAACATTGCTTATATATATATATATATATATATATATATATATATATATATATATATATATATATATATATATATATATATATATATATATATATATATATATATATATATATATATATATATATATATATATATATATATATATATATATATATATATATATATATATATATATATATATATATATATATATATATATATATATATATATATATATATATATATATATATATATATATATATATATATATGGCCTAGTGGTTAGAGTGTTGAACTCTCACCGTCGCTAGATCGTGGGTTCAATTCCTACAGCGGGTGGTGCGTTGTGTTCTTGAGCAAAAGAATTCATCTGACGTTACTCTGTGATCACTTCAACATCTGACACATGTTGTATATACATCGTCAATTTGATGGAGAGAGTGAGCTAATGTGAGGCACGAAAATTTGATCACTATAAACAAATCATTTGTGCACGTCGTTCGGCAAAAGCTGAACGATCATATGTCGTCTTCGGCGGTAGAATCAAATAGATAGATAGATAGATAGATAGATAGATAGATAGATAGATAGATAGATAGATAGATAGATAGATAGATAGATAGATAGATACATGTATGTATGTATATACATACGTACATAAAAATATTTAAAGATGGAGGAGATGAATTTGGCAGCATCTCTTAAGGACATCCCCTTGGCTATACGTAAGGAATATATTACATATATATATATATATATATATATATATATATATATATATATATATATATATATACATGTCTCTTAAAGGATAGAGCTCAAAATCAATGCATTGAAGATACTTTATTGCAGCAACAATTATAATAATAACTTCTGTTATTATTATAATTGTTGCTGCAATAAAGTATCTTTAATGCATTGATTTTGAGCTCTATCCTTTAAGAGACATGTATACATATATATATACAAAAACTCAACTGTGAGTTTTTGGCTAAGACGGTTAACAGATACTATATATTTTGTAAAATTTGTTTTATAAAAGTATATATTTAATATATATATATATATATATATATATATATATATATATATATATATATATATATATATACTAGCAGAAATACCCGGCGTTGCCCGGGTTAAAGAGAATAATGAAATCTAAAAACGCCGTCTAGACTACGCATCATCTTTATATATAGAGATGTATATACACACACGCACCCAAACACACGTATATATATGTATATCAATATAAATATATGAAAGTCAATGAAGTTTCGTAAAAGAAGGTGATCATGTACATACTTTCTTGCTGTTGTGATTATAACACCTCGTTGTAAACAATGTTCCTTGTTTTCCCTTGTGGAGCATATACAAATAGGTTTTTTTTTTGCTGCCCACTCTTGAGCAGCCAACATACAGTGAAGACCAGCTACAGACAGTGTTTGACCCTGATATTTGTTTATGGACATGGCAAAAGTCACACGAAGGGGGAATTGTAGTCTTCTGAATGTAAAAGGAATGTCTGCTCCTGATGGAGTAAGAGGAATTCTTGGAATAAAGACGTCATCCCCTTTTGCACATCCAGAAAGAATGGTAGCCTCGATAACGTGTGACATCATTTTCTTTATCACGAGTCGTGTTCCATTGCAAAGTCTTGATGGTTCCAGATTGCGGAGCAGCATAACAGGCGTTCCAACTTTAAGTGATAATATGTGGGGAGGTAGTCCTGGAGGCTCCAACGAATTGAGAAATTCAGGAGGATAGTTCACCACTTCATTTGTATCTGGAACTGTATCAACAGACTTGTAAGTTTGAAGATTGCCGGGAAGAGAATGCATCAGGTGTTGATTAATTTTTGTAACAGCTACGTTTTTTGGAGCTAATATTGCTCTTTCACATAGCCAATTGTGATTTTGGTAGTTTTGTTTAAAGTTGGGAAAGACTTTGTGTTTGAGGTCATCTACAGAATTAACAACAGAACAAAATGGCCATACTTCTATTTCTTCTGCAGCATCGAGAGGCACCTTGCCATCACCAATTGTCAAAATGCCCTGTGCGAATTTTTTGGACATTTGGTCGCCGTGTAGCTGAGCTCTCATGTTAGTGTTAAGAGTGAGGATAGTAACATGATGCCACAGGGTAGAGGACTTTAGGCATGCTTGGACCTCATCTGCTCTAGTGCCTTTTGGAATGACAGGAAGAGTTTGCCTGAAATCACCTGACAACAGAAGCGTAACACCTCCCATTGGAGCGTGACAGTCTCGGATGTCTTTCAGGGCTCTATCTAATGCTTCCAAAGCTCTCTTGTGAGCCATGGTGCATTCATCCCAGACAATTAGATGACACCTTTTAAGTACCTGCCCCTGATCTGAGCTTTTGGTGATGTTGCATGAAGGCATCTCGGATGCTGCTAAATTTAACGGGATTTTAAAAGTCGAGTGTGCTGTCCTGCCACCGGGTAACAAAGTAGCTGCAATCCCAGACAGGCATAGCTGTAAGATGCATTACGGGTCTATAGCAATTGGAAGGGCATGACCCAATTGAAATAACAACGTGTGACGTTTGGAGTAAAGGGAAATGAAAGTGTCGCCTCTGGAGTTTGCAAATGAACACTATACCGATAGGTAATTATGCAGACAAAATTTACAATCGATAAATGTCTTAGAACAACCAGTCATTCATCTGGGAAGGCCTTGAAATCAATGTTACCAACTGGGGACAATGTGTGTCGCAGTGATAATAAAAAGACCCAAAGGAGGTCTGCAACGAAATAATTTTACTCAACACTTTGCAAGTGAATCAGTGGAGGCAAAGATGCGTCTCATTTACTTGACAATTTATGCACCACATTGCAGAAATCACAATGAAAGTATATCTGAAAGGGTAGTCTTACACTGTTGTACCGTTGAATTACAAATAATGCTCATCTGTTATGTTCGGGTTAAAATTTCATCAACATCAAAAATATATGAATTTTCATGGGAGTTATGGCCGTTATGCAAAGAATATAATTTCCAAATTTCATATAGATCCATTCAGTACTTTTGACGTAGTTTTGGATAAGAAAACAAATGACTAATGTGTGTGTTTGTGTGCATGTGTATGTGTGTGTGATGGCTGTATATATGTATAGATATCTGTATGCATGTATATATGTATATATGTGTACATATTACATGTACATCTATATATATACATCTACACATATGTATACATATACATGTATGCATATATATCTATCTATCTATCTATATATATATATATATATATATATATATATATATATATATATATATATATATATATATATATATATATATATATATACATATACGTGTACATATACATCTATATCTATACATATACATCTCTCTCTCTCTCTCTCTCTTTCTCTCTCTGTGAAAGTATCTGTCATTACAGTATCGAAATGTGATTGTTTCAGTTAGTAGAATAGTTTCATTTTTAAAGTGAAAGTATTTGACATGAGTGTTTTTGTTTCACTTTTGACACGTAATACTTAAATAGTGGAAGAGATATTATGTTGCCGTGTGCTCGAACTCTGCAAGAAGTTAAAATGTTTTTTGACTAAAACACAACTGGAACCCTAAGTAAGGCATGTGTAAAATTTGAATGAAATTGGTTGCGTAGTTCTCGAGTTTTAGGGATTCACACAGACAGACAGACAGACAGACAGACAAACAGACAGACACATTCTCATTTATATATATATATATATTTATATATATATATATATATATATATATATATATATATATATATACATACATACATACATACATACACACACACATTTACATACACACATATATGTATGTATTCTTTTACTTATTTTAGTCATTTGACTGCGGCCGTGCTGGAACACCGCCTTAATGGTTTATTTAGTTGAAGCTGACCCCAGGATTTATTCCTTGTCTTAATCTATCGGTATCTGCTGCTGGACTGCTAGATTACGAGGACATAAACATACGACCATTGGTTCTCAAGCGATGGCCGGAGGACAAACAAAGCACGGACACACACACTCGTAAATATATATATATATGTATACATACATACATACATACATACATACATACATACATATATATATACATACATAAACCATGCACACACACACACACACACACACACACACATACATACGCACACACACGTTCTGTTATCACACACACACTCGCAGACTTCCGCACACGCACAGATATTCATCTCCCTTTTTCACTCTCCTGTCTTAGAAAGAACTTTTTCCCCCACCACCTCCTCTTCCGGTCTTTTCATAATGTAACCTCGTGGGCATCGGTACCATTTTCCTCTTTCTCCGTTCTTCCATTCTCCGAACTTTCCATCTTTCCGACGAAGGGCTACGCCCGAAACGTCATACACTCTCTCTTTCCTTTCCTGAGCGTCCAATAATACTATCCATATAACGTCCTCACTTTGTTGTTTTTTCGTTTTTTGTTATTGTTTTTTTTAACTATATATATATATATATATATATATATATATATATATATATATATATATATATATATGTATATGTATATATATATATATATATATATATATATATATATATATATATATATATATATTCGTATTTATGTGTGTTTATGTCTAAATACAGTTAGAGTTAATCATAATCTAGGTAGCATACCTCCTGCCACCTAACGGTGCTGCAAAGCAGATCGATAGATTATGCACCCGAAAATAAGTACTGCGGTGATACGACCGATCAAACGTAGTGCCTCTGCTTAGCCACAGTCTACCCGGTGTAACCATTAACAGCATAAACAAATA